>NC_064621.1:79928781-80231811 GCF_023898315.1 Schistocerca nitens | reverse complement strand
TCGTGGTGTCTTCGATTATTACAGCAGGTCATATGGCAAATCAGATGAATGTCCCCCAAACAAAATACCGCTGCCACCGGCCTGTTTTCGTGGCGCGCTGCAGGTTTCGAGCTGCCGTTCGCCTAGATGATCCCGTGGCCACTGTAATCGTAACTGATGATGAGGAACAGGTAGGGGTCCTCTGCTGCGGAACACCGTGTTCAACGCCCTGTGCTGAAGAGTGTGCTCCAAAACACTTGCACCTGCGCTAGCACTGTGTTGTCAGATCTGCCACGTATGGCTGCCTAGCCTGCTTTAGAGAGCGAGCAAGCCTCCGATCCCTATGCTCTGTGTTGAGTTATGGATGCCCGACTTCTTCTCGACTACTCGTGGTTCCAGCATTCTTCAACCACCTTCCATAGCTGCTCACGACAGTAGCACGCGAACAACCGACCGGGTTTCACCGTTTCCGAGACGTTCGCTCCCAGGCACTGGGCCACAGCAATCTGGCTTTTTTCAAAGTCTCTTAAATCGGCGGATTTACGCATTTGCGCCGCTTGTCGTCGCTAGAATTCCCCATTCGTTTCTACTCCTCTCACGCACTTCTCTTACCGCATCACGTGCCCTCATCGCCAAGAGGTAGGACTACAACCTCGCGGTTGGCAGTGGTCATCATGTTTTGGCTCATCAGTATAGTCTGCTAATCTTTTGGGGTATCCAACACGGCAGCGCCGTCTTCAAAACAACGTGCAACCTAAGTTTTTAGCACAATCTCCCTTATTTTTACCTCTAATTAAAAGAATATTTTACTTTTTTACGAGGGTCAATCAAATGAAAACCTTGAATTTGTAATAACAAATCGAAATTTCGCATCGTTATCCTGTAAGTTGGTAAGCGTGCTACAAAAACAGTGCAGAATGGTCTGTAGGTGGTAGCATAGTGCAGATGCACACATACCGTCGCAGTATCAGTATAAAGATGGGCGCTCCACTTGCAACTTGCACCAGAGAAGAACAGCGTTCTGTTATTCGGTTTTTGCGTAGTGAAGGTGTGAAACCTATTTAAATTCATCGACGAATGAAGGTTCACTACGATGATGCATGTTTGTTACAGCAGCAAGTCTACCAATGGAGTAGGAAGTTTGAAGATGGTGTGACTTCAGTGGAAGATGCTCCTCGTCCAGGTCAGGCACAACGAACTGTGACTCCACAGAAAATTGCAGCAGCTGAAGCCATAGTGAAGGAAAACCGCCGAGTGACACTGAATGACATTGCAGCATGTTTACAGATTAGTCATGGGTCAGCACACCACATTGTACATGGTGTGCTCCAGTTTCACGAAGTGTCTGCAAGATTGGAGCCACGGCAGCTGACTCCTGAAATGAGAGATCGACGAGTTGATGCTTGTGAAGAACTTCTTCGGCGCTTTGAACGAGAAGGTGATGGCTTCCTTGCAAGAATCGTTACTTGGGACGAAACCTGGATTCACTTCCACCAACCGGAAGCGAAGAGAGCAAGCAACCCAGTTCCGTTCTGATGAAGAGGTACCCCACGCAGTGCATGAGTGGTTGCGTGGACCACCAAAAGAATTTTTTCTAAAGGAATTTATGCACTTCGTAAGCGCTGGAGGACTTTCATTGAGCGTGGGGGAGATTATGTTGAAAATTGATACAGCTTTGTACGACTTCTGGACAATAAAGAATATTTGAAAAAATATTTAAGGTTTCCATTTGACTCACCCTCGTATAACAATGGAGGTATAATAAGTGGAGAAGGTGCTACGAACTTACGCTCCACGTTGCTATGAAGCCAGTGTCACCATGATAGATGCTCACAACATTAGCAGCCTATTGTTTGCGCTTGTTTCTGGTTCTTAGTTTTTGGCGTGTAAATGCAACAGCTGTTTTAAACAGAAAATGATGCAGTGTTTTCGTTACTTACACAGAGACAGGAAGGCATTTTCAGACGTTTTCCTGGACTTAATAGCATGTTTTATCCAGTAACGCGATCCATTTCTTTTTGTTATACGTCTCTAACAATCAAGAAGAGGAGTATATGACATGAGAAGGCTGCTTTCGTAATCCTCATTTTGCTTAACACTGGATGACAAAACTGATTTTCGGTCTGTCATTTTTCCCAAAATACTGAGAACGTACTTTTGTGTGTTTCGTCGTATTACAATCTTTCCTTCACACAGTGTTCATCTACAGAACTTTTCGGAATGGTGGGACAGGAAATTTAATGTTAAATAACAGAAATAAAATCACTGAAGTAAAAATAAGCAACACAATCAAAATTCATGTGTATAAAAGAAATAACCGCTTTAACGAGTCCACTTACGAATGAAATGCGATTCCTTTACGGGAGACTATACTCAGAATGATTAGTACGTCCGTAACTGACAAGCTGAAGTTTATCAAAACACTTCCACCAGAAGGTAATGCTTGAAGCAGCTCACATGACGTCATGTGTACTGCTCTTATTATACCTGCATGTTTAGAGCGTCGCCGATGTTGCATAATTAAGTTGTCGCTGATTCTCTCTTCTCTCGTATAGGTTTCCAAAGCACTGGGGAGATGGCACTAGCATCGTTTGGCTGGATCATCATCGTCAATAGCGTAGAACAGTAGTACTTTTATCGGCAAAAAAACAAGAAAAAACAATATTTAACTCCCTTGATTGTTCCCTAGCGTACATAAAGTATTACAATTGAAATTACAATTTCTTTTATGCATTGACAAGATTCTGTGTGTCTTACAGCGCTAATCCTCACCAGAAATAGAAACTCAGACCTGCGACTGCGACCTTCCAAGAGTATTGTGTCTTTATTGTTGACAGAGACGTTGTCGCGTCGTTCCGCACGCTGGAAGGAGCCTCCCACCTGGTGGACCGTGTAAGCTAGATCGCGGCCCCACGCGGCCATAAACGGTTGGAGCCCATCTGAGAGGTACCTACTTGCTAATGGCCACTCTTGTACTTTCGAATTGATTGTGAACGAGTCTGTCGTCGCAAGAGTTATCACCGTCGCCCCTGCTTCAATCACCTAGTTCAATCGCCAGTATGCTGCTGACTTACTTACCTCTTCCCTGGACCGACAGGAAGAGGACTACCTAAGCATCAGGATAAACGCACGTTACGTCTGCCGTAACAACGGCCTGTGTGATACAACCAGCGAAGAAGACATCAAGCAGTGACGAGACAAAACGTTATGACCACTGCCCACTGCGAGAGGGAATGCTACCTGGTGACGTTGAAGACACCTGATGCGGTACATAAATTATAAGCGGTGCCTAGATAAATTGGGAATCATTCTGGCGACGATACAGGTTGCAAATGGAGAGTAACATACGTCACTTTGACAATGGAGACATAGTTATGGCCCAGCGTATGGGAACAAGTATACTGAAAACGGAGAAGTAGGTCGGCTGTTCGTGTGCTACTGCTGTGAGCGTCTGTGGAAACTGGTTGAAGGACGGCGACACCGTTGAGTAGGTAACAATGTAAATGTGGGACTCTTGTCCTGTCTCTAAATCAGGATAGACAACCATCTGTGACAAATCTGCGACAGAGTGTGATGCCTGTAGAGGCACAAGTGTTTCTGAGCACATCTTCCAGCAGAATAATCTGTCCGTCACAAAGCGAGAATCAACCTACAATAGTTTAATGAACAAAGTAAGAGTATATGGACTATCAGACCAATTGTGTGATTGGATTGAAGAGTTCCTAGATAACAGAACGCAGCATGTCATTCTCAAAGGAGAGAAGTCTTCCGAAGTAAGAGTGATTTCAGGTGTGCCGCAGGCGAGTGTCGTAGGACCGTTGCTATTCACAATATGCATAAATGACGTTGTGGATAACATCGGAAGTTCACTGCGGATGATGCTGTAGTATATCGAGAGGTTATAACAATGGAAAATTGTACTGAAATGCAGGAGGATCTGCAACGAATTGACGCATGGTGCAGGGAATGAATCTCAATGTAGACAAGTGTAATATGCTGCGAATACATACAAAGAAAGATCCTTTATCATTTAGCTACAATGTATCAGGTCAGCAACTGGAAGCAGTTAATTCCATAAATTATCTGGGAGTAGGCATTAGGAGTGATTTAAAATGGAATTATCACATAAAGTTGATCGTCGGTAAAGCAGATGCCAGACAGATTCATTGGAAGAATCCTAAGTAAATGCAATCCGAAAACAAAGGAAGTAGGTTACAGTACACTTGTTCGCCCACTCCTTGAATATTGATCAGTAGTGTGGGATCCGTACCAGACAGGGTTGATAGGATCGTTACACGATCATTTAGTAATCGCGAAAGCGTTACGGAGATGATAGATAAACTCCAGTGGAAGACTTTGCAGGAGAGACGCTCAGTAGCTCGGTACGGACTTTTGTTGAAGTTTCGAGAACATACCTTCACCGAGGAGTCAAGCAATATATTGCTCCCTCCTACGTATATCTCGCGAAGAGACCGTGAGGAAAAAATCAGAGATTAGAGCCCACACAGAGGCATACCGACAATCTTTCTTTCCACGAACAATACGAGACTGGAATAGAAGGAAGAACCGATAGAGGTACTCAAAGTACGCTCCGCCACACACCGTCAGGTCGCTTGCGGAGTATGGATGTAGATGTACATCATGATTGCGAATTCACGTTGTCTTGAGCACCAGCTTAACCCGATTTAAACGTGACAGAACTTCCCAGCATACCTCTCGTACATTTTCCCATACTCACCCACGGCATCGTCAATCAAGATTGCAGTGAACTCGGGATCGTCAAGACTATACCGTGGAGCAATATAAATGCGTCGTCTGGTCGGATGGATCACCTTCCTTGTTACACCATTTCGATACGCAGTCATCCACGCCAACGGCTGCTGGAACATGCACCGCGCCATGGGCGCAGGCTGGTGGCCGCCTATGGGACCTGCGATAGTCACCATGACAGTTGTCGCCTACGTGAACATTATTGTGAATCGCCCGCATCGCTGCATCAGGTGACATCCAAGGACTAGCCCACGTTCCAAGTGTCTGAGCTCCACTGACCGAGCCATTCTGCTCTTACTGCTTCTTCAGTGACAAAACAATACCCCTCGCCTTTCGAGACTTCTACTGGTTAGTTCTGCATTACATAGTGTGTCCGGATACTTTCCACACATCCCTGCATCCATCCTACTACTTGTTTTTAGAAGCAAGTACTCATTCACCAACATTCTGGAAGCAATGTTATTGCAATCATTACCATCTACTCAATGTGTCAAAAGGTAATGTCAATCCTTGATCAGATGATAGATGACCTTATTTGCAACCAAAAATATTAATAAAATTCTTCCTGCCAGCTGCTGTGGCCGAGCAGTTCTAGGCGTTTCAGTCCGGAACCGGGCTGCTGCTACATTCGCAGGTTCGAATCCTGCCTCGGTTATGGATGTATGTGGTGTCCTTAGGTTAGTTAGGTTTACGTTGTTCTAAGTCTACCGGACTGATAACCTCAGATGTTAAGTCTCATAGTGCTTAGAGCCAAAATTCTTCCATATTCGTCACAGTTACATATGTAGCTTCAAAACGGGAAGCTCCGCTTTCCTCTGAATGCCAGTCTCAAATAACCCATTTCTCATCTTATTTAAGTGTATTGTCCTTATAAACGGAAAAAGGAAAACCTTAGGAGGGAACTAAGCCACTTACGTAAAGTTTTCAACGAAAATCGCTAGTACACCAGACAAATTTCGCAAGTAGTTTCCTCTAAGCGGCGAAAGCAGAGCGCCACGAAGAAAACACGAAGAAGATTGTGTTTTTACACTAGCCCCCAGAAAAGATCTGGCAACTAATTAAGCCTGTAAAAGACGATGTAGGCCTCATAACAAATGGAATATACAAAATACCGTGTGGGCGTAGACAGTTTAGTGTCAGTCAGACTGTCGGTACTATTGCACAGCGCCATATAGAAAATGAAAAGTGTTTCCGCATATGCTATCCTGAAAAATCAGCTGTAGCGGAACATGGCCTGAAAAACGAACAGCAGATTGCATTCGACGAGACTTCTATTATTATCCGAGATGCTATTCCAGGCGGGTGTAAAATGAATGTGCGCAACGGAAAATACTGACCGCGAAAATGAAGATTTGGCCCTGTCTGACTACCCCCCTGAAGCAGATCTTAGGATCTCTTATGGTTATATCTCCTCCTTCTTGCTCTTTAACAAATAAATTACAACAGAAAAATAAATGAATGATCAAGGGAACTAGTAGCTACAAATGATAAATGCTGTTTCTGCATACACATTTATTGTATATTAAAACCCCTTCATATATTACAAATATTCATATATCAATGTCCAATGGGCATAAAGAGACAAATCTGCCCCTTTTTATGGCTACGCGATCTAATATAAATAATGCGAGATGCATGACACCACCTATGTACCAAACACTAGAAGACGCTACTTTTCAAAAATGATCTACAGTGGTGTGCAACCTCAGCGGAAATAAAAGTTACGTGATCACAGCTGTTTAGCTTTACAGCCCTAATAAGCCGAAGCAGTTAGCAATATCACCGTATGTAGTGCGTCCGGTGCATCGGAGTGATGGTTCTCGTACATGTCTGCAACGACGGAAGAACTCCAGCCACAAAATATAAAATCAACTCATTCAAACACTAGGATGGCAAAACACCGTCCGTCTTGGCTACATCCTGTGTCAAGCAGGACCAACACACCTGTGCGGGCTTTTCCACCCAGGGCTTCAGTTACGCCTGCCGTTTCATTTCCACTGGCGTTCCAACCTCAACTAGTATAGGCAATCATTCATTACGCAGTTTTGACAATAAAGACACTCCGACACCTTTCGTGTTCAAATGGTTCAAATGGCTGAGCACTATGCGGCTTAACTTCTGAGGTCATCAGTCGCCTAGAACTTAGAATTAATTAAACCTAACCTAAGGACATCACACACATCCATGCCCGAGGCAGGATTCGAACCTGCGACCGTAGAGGTCGCTCGGTTCCAGACTGTAGCGCCTAGAACCGCACGGCCACTCCGGCCGGCCCTTTCATGTGATAAGCATAAACAACTATTTACAAGGTGTACGTGACAATGTCAGTCTTCTTCAAATATTCATATATACGGTGTACAACCTATCAAATGATACCTAATTCCGGTTGTAAATCACGGCAAAGTATGTAGATGAGTGCTTGTAAGGTGCGAAATTATAGGCACCTTACAATTAAACGGACCAACAGCTTCTGGGATAGCGCAACAAACGAAGCAACTCCCTCAATAAAGACGGTGGATTGCAGCTGACTGTGGCCTAGCATCCTGTAACTGAGGTGTTGAAGCGGGCGAGACGGCCACGCCACCAAACATCATATGTGGTGCGAGACTGGGCACCAGTGACGTCACTGGCGACGGCGTGGCTGTACAGGGTGATTCAAACGTAACTGTACACACTGCATGGGTGTAATGTATGGATCAAATTAACAGTAAAATGTTAAATAAAGTATTTATGAAACTCCTTTATTTCCGATTTATGAGGCAAGAGAGTATCTCAAAGTTGCTGATCCCGATAAGTGGACAGGTCGTGCAGGACCAGTTGCTTGTCCCGCCAGATCCCAAGATCTTAGCCCCTGGTCTTCTACCACTGGGGTCATCTCAAGGATCTGGTGCATAGTGTTGCAACTGAGAAAGCACAACTACAGCAGCGAATAGAAAACATCTGTGCAAGTGTGACAGAATGAGGTGAAAGGAGCTTGCAACATTCTGAGAGCGGTAAGAAGCCGAGCCCATCACTGTCTTCGTCTACTTGGACATCATTTTTAACATGTCCTGGGATAAGCATATAATACGTAGTTGAGTTTCTGGTCCCTTTGTTTCGTTGCTTTCTGAGAAGAATTAATTTTGTGTTGTTTGTGTTGCACTTGTGATCTCTACACTACTCCATAAAGCAGTTTCAAATATAACATTATTTGACGTTTTATTCTTGTTTTGATCCATACGTTACTGAGCCGCGGCTGGCTCGTGTTATGCTTGGTTGCTATTCTGTGAATTGTCTCCCGCGGTTATCGCGATTATGCTGTTATTCTTTCTCCGCGAGTCGCAGCAGCAGCGTGTATCGGTATTCGCACCCTTGCACTATCTTTGGCACGCGGACACGGAAGTAGAGTCTTTACATAATCTACCCGCCAGCCCCAACTGTTCACAATGTGTCGTTCGAATTTCGTTGTGGGCTGTTGGGACATTCCCGTGAGCAACAAAGTGTATTTTCAAGTTGGCGAAATTCTAGCCGCCCACCTGTGGAATTATTTTGAATTGAAGTGCAGCAGCGGAATCTTCTGACTTGTGGCCGTTAACGTTCCGGTTACCTGCCCTAGCCGTTGATGTAAATTCAAGCAGTGTATTTTCCTCTTCGTGTTGCGGCTGTCCAGCACGGCGTGTAGTTTGACAGCTGAATGTACAATTCGTTGTGGGCGCCGATACCTTCCGCGTTATTACATTGAACCCCCTGTTGTGTGCTGATCGGGTGGAGCGGAAGTTATCCTGTCGCTTGGTCTGTTGACTGTCGGTCGGTTGGGTTGCCGTCGGATTGAGAATTGTTGGGCCGACTGCCTGTCCCACCTAAGCGAGCGTTAGTGTTACAATTCCAGGCCGACCCTTGGAAACTTCTGAGCGCTGTTTGATGTGCTGCCTTTTCTTATTTGTCCTTGTTTGTTTATTTATGGCTTCTAGCGGATTTTAAATTAAAGTTGTTTTGCCCTTAGGGCGTGAGATTGTTTGAGCCTTCAGCCAGATTTTACGAAATGTTTTAAGATAAGGCCTTCTGCCTTTTAAATTCAAATTCCTGTATTAAGTTATTGGCCTTCAGCCGATTTTAAATTAAAGTTGTTTTGCCCTCAAGGCGTGACATTGAATGGCGCATTTAGCCGGGAATTAAGTTCTAAAATTAATGTTTGGCTTGCTCTGTTTTTAATGTTTGCTTTATTCTTGTAATGTTTGTCAAATGAAAAAACTAGTATATTCGAGTGCAACTGACAGCCACACATTTTGGCCCCTTTCCACAAAGGAAATTATCTGTCCTATTCTGCGGGTATAGCAGGGGATCTCAATTACATCCACGAAATGTATACAGTTATTTTTGAATCACCCTGTGTAAGCACGTTAGCGGCGTCCACACGACAGTCACCTACTTAACAATTGCAGAGGAGGTCTCTGTCGCAAGCTCGTGGTCATTTCACCACTTGACGTGACTTGAAACACGAGAACATTTTATTAATGGATATCACTGCAAGAGCATGCATTCGTATGAAAAAAGGAGTGTATGGGGGATGGTGTGTTTGCACGTTACACGTTGTCAGCCATTCTTTAGCTGCTGTTTGGGTACAGTTCTATAGCTAAGTACCGGTACAGTATTCAGTGTTTCTCTTGTTTAGCCTTGTGCGCTCCTCGTCGATATGGCTGAAGTGATCTGTTGTCTGCGTATGAACTTATACAAACTTTACCAACAAGGAATACTGATCCATGCACTTTGTTTATGGTTTCTGTTATGCTAATGCGGTCTCGACTGAAGGAGAATATAGAGAAGGGTTTACGCAATGACGGGATCTAAGAAGGGGGTATTCCAAGCACTTCAGCAACACACAGAGGATATAGGAACGCGGCAACCTGCACATCATGTTGGTCTTGCAAGACATTCTCCATATCGTGAATAATGATCTAGATACCGTAGAAGCGACGTATTGGACACCCTCACGCATCTATTTGGCGTGTACTTGGCAAGATTTCCCTCAGTACCATCTGACCCTCCGTAAGAATGAAAGCCACAAGATCATGGACATCTTCTCCCTTACTATCGGTGTTTATCACAGATGATTAATTACCAACCAGATTTCGTGAACCACGACTTACGAAATGACGCGTCAGGATTAAAAAGAGATGTTATTGAGACGCCCGCTAAACTTGCTGGGCAAAACAGGTGATTAGGATTGTGGAAAGGGCCAAATGAGGTGTCTGTCAGTTTCACTTCAAAATTGTAAGTTATTGTAATTTAATAACACCTTCAAACCAAAACGGCAGCCCGCATCTCGTGGTCGTGCGGTAGCGTTCTCGCTTCCCACGCCCGGGTTCCCGGGTTCGATTCCCGGCGGGGTCAGGGATTTTCTCTGCCTCGTGATGGCTGGGTGTTGTGTGTTGTCCTTAGGTTAGTTAGGTTTAAGTAGTTCTAAGTTCTAGGGGACTTATGACCACAGCAGTTGAGTCCCATAGTGCTCAGAGCCATTTGAACATTTTTTTTTTTTTTTTGAACCAAAACGGCACATAGCCGAATCTTTCCAACTATGAGTTTCAAACACAATTTTTTTTTCTTTTAAAGCATTGGCTGTAATAGATTACCAACAGACGATTAAACAACCATGAAAAGGACAGTATAGACAACAGCACTCTGACGCCTCCCGGGGGGGGGGGGGGGGGTGGCTACCCTCGAAATACTAACATTCACTTATGTGAGACTGGTGGTGGGCCCAACTACACTTGATCTGTCGGTAACCCAACCAAGAGACAGTCACGGATCGACCGGCCAAACGTCTTGCTATCCACGAATCTGTACATAAAAACTCAAAGACCAAACTGTTCAAAAATGGTTCTGAGCACTATGGGACTCAACTGCTGTGGTCATAAGTCCCCTAGAACTTAGAACTACTTAAACCTAACTAACCTAAGGACAGCACACAACACCCAGCCATCACGAGGCAGAGAAAATCCCTGACCCCGCCGGGAATCGAACCCGGGCGTGGGAAGCGAGAACGCTACCGCACGACCACGAGATGCGGGCACCAAACTGTTACTGCCGTGATTATCCGCAATGAAATATGTATTAAGCTGTCAAAACTACACACCATGTTGGACATTGACAACAGGTGAGGAAAGGACGCTGCCTGAAATTACGTTAGTGGCCAGGGCAGGTAACCAGAACACTAACGGCCACAACGCAGAAAATTCCGCTGGTGCACTTGAATTGCAGTGAACCATTATAGTTAATTCGACCGCACGGCGGCTCGATTTCACCACTACAAACACTCTGTGTTGCTCACAGGAAAAGCTCCCCAACAGCAAACCACCGACACGACATGTGTACCACGTGGCTTGGGTACTTAAGACACCACTCAACTTTGACGTCCTGGGTCGGTGAGCCACGAAGCTCGTATCTATCGGACAGCTCCAGACACGCCAAAGAACCCAGCCGACTTCACCGCACGGAGATATCCTCCCTGGTCCGCAGCAACCGACCGACTACCGTCAGAATGCCGACAACATCAAAAATAGTCGTCAGTGGAAATAACGCCAACTACACACACAGCCTGACAAACACTTGCACGAAGACCTGAACGATACCCAACAGTAACTATTCACGCACGAAGACAAATCGGGAGTCGATGGGCACACACACAGCCGACTCATGAACGATCGGCGAGCCAAAACGCGTCGCCCGGTAGGACGACCGACCGACGATCCACCAAGACCGCGGCCGGGCTCAAGTGATGCGTGGCGGCAATGGTCGGGCGAGCCATGTCGACGCAGACCTCACTGCAGTTCCAACCCGACTGCACTAGTGCCACATTGAAACTCCTCGACTGGCAGCTCCGGACTGCGCTCCAGACGCGGTCCATGTGATTGGCAGCTCGAACTCGCGACCCGAACTGGCTTACGACAGACAACGACCGGGAAATAATAGCAGTAGAGCAAAGATAGTACGAGAGGGAATATATTGATACGCGCTGCTAGCGCCGCTAACCGTCAGGCAAAGCAGCAACTCAGTGACACGAGTTATTTAAATTAACGTAGTGAGGTGGAAGTACGTTAAAAACAGTGTATAAAATACACTCCTGGAAATTGAAATAAGAACACCGTGAATTCATTGTCCCAGGAAGGGGAAACTTTATTGACACATTCCTGGGGTCAGATACATCACATGATCATACTGACAGATCATGCACAATGTCGGCACTAGTACAGTGTATATCCACCTTTCGCAGCAATGCAGGCTGCTATTCTCCCATGGAGACGATCGTAGAGATGCTGGATGTAGTCCTGTGGAACGGCTTGCCATGCCATTTCCACCTGGCGCCTCAGTTGGACCAGCGTTCGTGCTGGACGTGCAGACCGCGTGAGACGACGCTTCATCCAGTCCCAAACATGCTCAATGGGGGACAGATCCGGAGATCTTGCTGGCCAGGGTAGTTGACTTACACCTTCTAGAGCACGTTGGGTGGCACGGGATACATGCGGACGTGCATTGTCCTGTTGGAACAGCAAGTTCCCTTGCCGGTCTAGGAATGGTAGAACGATGGGATCGATGACGGTTTGGATGTACCGTGCACTATTCAGTGTCCCCTCGACGATCACCAGTGGTGTACGGCCAGTGTAGGAGATCGCTCCCCACACCATGATGCCGGGTGTTGGCCCTGTGTGCCTCGGTCGTATGCAGTCCTGATTGTGGCGCTCACATGCACGGCGCCAAACACGCATACGACCATCATTGGCACCTAGGCAGAAGCGACTCTCATCGCTGAAGACGACACGTCTCCATTCGTCCCTCCATTCACGCCTGTCGCGACACCACTGGAGGCGGGCTGCACGATGTTGGGGCGTGAGCGGAAGACGGCCTAACGGTGTGCGGGACCGTAGCCCAGCTTCATGGAGACGGTTGCGAATGGTCCTCGCCGATACCCCAGGAGCAACAGTGTCCCTAATTTGCTGGGAAGTGGCGGTGCGGTCCCCTACGGCACTGCGTAGGATCCTACGGTCTTGGCGTGCATCCGTGCGTCGCTGCGGTCCGGTCCCAGGTCGACGGGCACGTGCACCTTCCGCCGACCACTGGCGACAACATCGATGTACTGTGGAGACCTCACGCCCCACGTGTTGAGCAATTCGGCGGTACGTCCACCCGGCCTCCCGCATGCCCACTATACGCCCTCGCTCAAAGTCCGTCAACTGCACATACGGTTCACGTCCACGCTGTCGCGGCATGCTACCAGTGCGATGGAGCTCCGTATGCCACGGCAAACTGGCTGACACTGACGGCGGCGGTGCACAAATGCTGCGCAGCTAGCGCCATTCGACGGCCAACACCGCGGTTCCTGGTGTGTCCGCTGTGCCGTGCGTGTGATCATTGCTTGTACAGCCCTCTCGCAGTGTCCGGAGCAAGTATGGTGGGTCTGACACACCGGTGTCAATGTGTTCTTTTTTCCATTTCCAGGAGTGTACATTATTGGGGGAACATGAGCCACGCACGGCTTAGTTATAAACAGACACAACTGATACATCGCCACCGAGAATCCCGTGTAACTTATTCCACCTGATACCAAACCAGATTTTGTGTTGACACATGGGCAGGTATCCTCAGTGGTACACCTTTTGATCCATTCATTCTGGTGGACAGAATTGGAGGAGTGGGTTGGCGCTGTTTACCTGCATTTCTTAGAAGTTGTGCTTCCAACAGCACTGGATGATATGGCCCCACAGACAACACCTACGGTATGAACTACATGGTGCTCCAGCACATTTCTGAGTACGAGTACGGCAGCGGTTGGAGGACCATTTTCCAGTTACGTGGACTGGAAGGGGCGGTTCCATTCCTCCGCCAGACGGACATCCGGTCTGATACCACTGGACTGTCTTCACTCTGTTTGTTTCAAAGTAAAAGTGTACAGATCGGATATAATTAACAAATAAGAGCTCATTGCAAAGATTCACAGGGCAGCAGAGATTTGGTAACTTGCAGCGAGAGTTCAGATGGTATGCTGAAGCTTTTATTCGGCTGAGAGGGTGCATTTCAAGCTTCTCTTCTGCTAGGACTAAGTCAAACCAAAGAATGTAACATGTGTTAACGTAAACATTAAAGGAATTAAATGAATAGCATGAAAAATGTGATAATTGAAGTTGGCGTTCAAACGAGAAAGTTACTCCCAATTTCAGAATTACGTATGTAACTCCAAAACGTCGAAGGACACGGATAAATTGTGTGAACATTTTTTGTTGGATATAATGTCATCCATCGTCTAATCAAGGACTGACCTTATGTTCTGATACACAGTTCATAGATTCTAATCCTTTATCTCTACATCTTTTAAAACCGTAAATATTTATATACGTTTTAAAACTTCATGTTATAACCTCTATTCCACAGTAATTATCGAGAAAAAAAACGAAATTCGTTTTGCTTTTAAGCACATTTTTTTGTAGCGCGACGTAGTTCAGTAATCTGCTCGGTAAGGTCCATGTAGTTCGACGTAATACTGCCATATTTTTAAGTACGGTGTGCCCCTGTGTCACACTGGTTGTTACGGAATACACTTTCCCGTTATCTGGACGGGCATCGGCAGGTAACAGGCATTATTTCACCATGCGTTTGCAATGCAGGCGAGTCTGTTCAGAATGTGGTCCAGCGAGTCAAACGTCAAGCGCGCCTGTCTCATTTATCTTTTCGCGAAATAGACTGCCGAACGGGATTTTCTGGCTGCAGCCGCGGGTGATTTACGCGGAACAGAAATTGAAATGCCTCGGTGACAGCCCACAAAAAACCGCACGAATTACGAGGACGCGCGGGACGTCGCTCAGGGTCCGCCGTTCACACGTGGACTGCCGCTGGCTCTGCGGCCCATCGTTGAAGTCGAAGAACAAGTTGTGCCACAAATGACTTCTTGTTAAAAAAAAAGCACCCCCAGGAGTTATAACCCAGTAGAGATAGCATTTTGGGTTGCGTAAAGATGGAGTAATTTTGGTTTTCGCCTATGTTGTATGTGTTGTGAACTGACAAGACAGCCAGCCCACAGTGACGGGTAACCGAAAGGCACGCGCTCAAACTCACGCAGGCTAGAGAGGTCTGAAACAGGATACGTAATGAATGCTATAAAGAAAAGTACGTAGCTTCTGGAATACTTAACTTTAATCCATCCTTGTTGTACATCGCTCTTGACAATACAACTGAGACTCTGTAGATACATGCTAATTGCGCCTTGCTAGGTCGTAGCCATGGACTTAGCTGAAGGCTATTCTATCTGCTCTGCAAATGAGCGAGGCTTCGACAGTGTGCATCGCTAGCTACGTCGTCCGTACAACTGGGGCGAGTGCTAGTCCGTCTCTCGAGACCTGCCGTGTGGTGGCGCTCGGTCTGCGATCACTGACAGTGGCGACACGCGGGTCCGACATGTACTAATGGACCGCGGCCGATTTAAAGCTACCACCTAGCAAGTGTGGTGTCTGGCGGTGACACCACAGTATGTATTACACCTCTCGTGAAAAATCCAAGTTTTAGACTTTCTCTCCGTTGTGCGTAAACCGCCATCTAGAAAACACCGCTGAGAAATGGCACTTTTCTCAGTTTTTCCTCAATAACTCGTTTCCAGCGCATTTTAAGCAAAAATATGCGACTATCAATTTTAAAGGGTGTTAAATTTCTTGCGAGTTTCATACATAACGTATTTGGAAAATTCGGATCAGCTACTGACACACGAGGCTGTGAAAATCTGCAAAAATGTCAAAAACTCTCAGGAAGATATGTCAGTGGTCTCACCTTAATACCTTTTCTTTAGTTTTGTGCAGAATGAGTAATAACCAACACTGTAGAGGATTTAATTCCTTTAAAAATTCATAAATAATATTTCTAATTACTCCCTATACACGCAGAAAAAGGTAGCATTAACGATTTTAGTTATCATGCACCCGTAACTGAAAATACCATCCTCGATCAAAAACAGTATTTCTGAATGTACTCGAGTGACTTGAGGTGAAGACGTCAACTGCCATATGTCTTGTGGAGTTGATTCTAGAGGAAAGAATAGAATTCAAATTCAAATGGCTCTGAGCACTATGGGACTTAACATTTGAGGTCATCAGTCCCCTAGACTTAGAACTGCTTCAACTTAACCAACCTAAGGACAACACACGCATCCATGCCCGAGGCAGGATTCGAACTTGCGACCATAGCAGCAGCGCAGTTCCAGACTTAACAGCCTAGAACCGCTCGGCAACAGCGGCCGGCAAAGAAGAGAATTGTGAACAGGCATTCATGACGTAAAGATTTAGTACTGTCTCTGACAATAGTTGATAACCATATGAATACGAAGATCTTCAACTTTTGTAGTCCTGTCTTCCTCAGTTGCGTGTAATTACGGTACATTGATAATTTTTACTTATGGACCGTCTGACAGCAACTGAATAAAACACAATTTTAATGCCATACGCGTTTCGCCTTTATTTTCTGCAAGGCTCATCAGTGGCAGGTTGCGTGGACAATTTCTTACATATTACGCTCCTGTTACATTTTTGGTGTTTTTCTTCTTCTTATGAATGTCAATTTGCGGTTTTTTTCCACATTCCACAGCACTATGAACTGAACGTTTGTTTCAGTGCAATGTTTTGGTTTCTGTTGCAACAGTGAAACAAGCGTTCAGTTCATAGTGCTGTGGAATATGGGGAAAAACCGCAAATTTGCATTCATAAGAAGAAGAAAAACACCAAAAATCCAACAGGAGCGTAATATGTAAGAAATTTTCCACGCAACCTGCCACTGATGATGCCTTGCAGAATATAAAGGCGAAACGCGTATGGCACTAAAATTGTGTTTTATTCAGTTGCTGTCTGACGGTCCATAAGTAAGAAGCTCTCGACCGTCACATGCTTTCCCACGGGATAGCTGTCTAATGATGACCTGAAAGAAATGCTTCAAGTTCGAACTTTCTCGCCACTTTTTTTCTGTGGAAGGTGTTCGCAGTGGGAGAAAGTCCACATTTTACTTTACCTTCACGCCATTACCAAATGACACAGAAATGGGAAAGGGCAAAGTTGAAGGACCATAGTAGATGGTGGCGGTCAGCTGTCAGCTGCAGCGGGACATTAAGCGGAATCAGCGGCGACGAGCGAAAATGTACGAGGTATGGCTAGAAAAAAACCGGACTAGTACTGGTGAAACAATAAAACGAATGCAATAAGGCTGAAAGTCGCGTGGCCTGTCACGTGACTCTCGCTCAGCCTACTGCTCGAGTTTCATATGCCTCCTGCACTCAGTCTGCCCGTGGCGTCTGTTTTAAGTAGTTGACGTTTTGTCTGTGCGTCGGAAAATGTCGAGTGTACAGAAAGAACAGCGTGTTAACATCAAATTTTGTTTCAAACTAGGAAAATCTGCAAGTGAAACGTTTGTAATGTTACAACAAGTGTACGGCGATGATTGTTTATCGCGAACACAAGTGTTTGAGTGGTTTAAACGATTTAAAGATGGCCGCGAAGACACCAGTGATGACACTCGCACTGGCAGACCATTGTCAGCAAAAACTGATGCAAACATTGAAAAAATCGGTAAACTTGTTCGACAAGATCGCCGTTTAACAATCAGAGCAGTGTCTGAGTTAACAGGAGTTGACAAGGAAAGTGTTAGGCAGATTCTTCATGAAAGTTTCAACATGAACAAAGTGTGTTCAAAAATGGTTCCAAAGTGTCTCACAATTGAACAGAAGGAACGCCGAAGAATGATTTGTTCTGACATCCTGGAAAACATTGAAAGTGATCCCACCTTCTTACAAAATGTTATTACTTGCGATGAATCGTGGTTTTTTACTTACGATCCCGAAACTAAACGCCAATCGATGCATTGGAAAACTCCTGGTTCTCCACGACAAAAAAAAGCACGAATGTCGAAATCGAAATTCAAGGCAATGATGATTGTTTTTTTTTTTTGACATCAAAGGGATTGTGCACATTGATTGGGTACCAGAGGGACAAACAGTGAATCAGCATTACTACATTAGCGTCCTGGCTACCCTACGTGAGCGAGTACGGAGAAAACGGAACGATTTGTGGAGAAAAAAGTCATGGGTCCTTCACCAAGACAATGCCCCAGCTCACAGTGCGTTGTCAGTGAAGACGTTTTTGGCAAAACACAACATTCCCATCTTAGATCATCCACCCTACTCACCTGATTTGGCCCCCTGTGACTTTTTTCTTTTCCCTAAAGTCAAGTCAGCTTTGAAAGGAACTAGATTTGAGACTGTTGAAGCAGTAAAAGAAAAAGCGACGGAAGTAATGTATGGACTTACCGAAAATGATCTGCAGCATTGCTATGAACAGTGGAAAATTCGTATGGAGCGGTGTAGAGACCGAGGAGGAGAGTACATTGAAGGAGATAACATGAAATTGTAAATAATTGTAAATAAATGTTTTTTCCTGCATCAGTCCGGTTTTTTTCTAGCCGCACCTCGTATACCGGACCGGGATACCCTGTTTAGTAGGCAGCTGAGGTAAGCAGTGCGCCATCCGGGACGCAGCGTTATCGCAACTGCGGGGACTATTTCGGTACGCCTCAGGGCCGATCCACACTCCCACCGACCGCCACCTATCCGTAGTCCCTGTCCTTTATACTCCTATTCGCTTCTCAAAGATTCCCACAAATGGGCGGACGTATTTGTGCATCAGCACTGAACAAGGTGGATCCATTGCCCAGCTAGGCTTACCAGTTACATGATGTGTGGTGTCTGTTGTTTCGGGCATGTATTTTTAAAAGATTTGTAGCCAACGTACAGCGAAGTCATGGTAAAAATGATGCGGCAGGGTACCCCACAGAAGAAAATAAAAGGAACACAGAAAATAGGAGGTAGTCGTTCCAGGCAGCAGTCTTGTACGGAATTCTCTTTAATGATACCATGTTTTCACAGACGCCAAGGAATAAATTGTTATCAAATGATAAAAAAATAACAATCCCCGCTTCATCTCATTGCTTCAGAAGGAATTCTAGCGAAAACAAATCGTCACCAAGCATTCACCAGAAGGTGCATATGCATATCGTTGTCTTCCGAACTAACCTCTGTTGTTATTGGAGAAGACATTTATCATTTGGTTTTGGTGACGGCTTTAGCGCCACACAATGCGTTCTTTTGAACATCTGGAAGGTAATGCGATGTATTCCAAAACATACCTCAGATATAAAGATATCTTAGAAAATGTTGAATTTATGCATGTGATAAGTGGCTGCGATTTCACCTCCCCTCTGTTTGGAGAGGGAAAACCTAAATTTGCACCACACTTGAGAGCTATGCTTCCCACAGTAAAAGTGTTTCTACTTCCAAGGATCCAGCTGCAGAAAGAGACAAGTTCGTGGAAGCAAATGAAAATTTCCTTGTGTCACTTCATGGAGGTGTCTCTAACACTTGTATAGATGAGTTGCCATATTCTCGCTTTTGTAAATCTGCCAAAAACAACATATTCGATTTGGCACGTCTATGTCCAACACGGGATGCGGTTCAGTATCATGCACTTACAATGAGGAGCCAAAGAAACTGGCACACCTGCCTAATATTGTGGACGGCCGCCGCGAACTCTCATAAATACCACAACACGACGTGGCATGGACTCGACTAATGCCTGAAATAGTGCTGGAGGGAACTGACACCATGAACCGTGCAGGGCTGTCATAAATCGTAAGAGTACGAGAGGGTGGAGATCTCCTCTGAGCAGCATGTTGCAAGGCATCCCAGATATGCTCAATAATGTTCATGTCTGGGGAGTTTGGTGGCCACCGGAAGCGTTTAAACTCAGAAGAATCTTACTGGAGCCACTCTGTAGCAATTCTGGACGTGTGGAATCGCCTAAGTCCGTCCGAATTCACAACGGACATGAATGTATGCGGGTGATCAGTCAAGACTGCTACGGACGTGTCACCTGTCAGAGTCGTATCTAGACGTATCAGGGGCTCCATATTACTCCAGCTGCACATGCCCCACACCATTACATAGCCTCCACCAGCTTGAACAGTCCCCTGCTGACGTCCAGGGTCCATTGATTCATATCTCCATACCCGTACATGTCCATACGCTCGATACAATTTTAAACGACACTCGTCCGACCAGGTAACACGTTTCCAGTCATCAATAGTCCAATTTCGGTGTTGACGGACCCAGGCGAGGCTGAAAGCTTTGTGTCGTGCAGTCATGGGAGGGCCTTCGGCTCCAAAAGCCCTTATCGATGACGTTTCGTTGAAAGGTTCGCACGCTCACACTTGTTAACGGCCCAGCATTGAAATATGCAGCAATTTTAGGAATAGTTGCACTTATGTCACGCTGAACGATTCTCTTCAGTCGTCATTAGTCCCATTTTTTCAGGGTCTTTTTCCGGCCGCAGCGATGTCGGAGATTTGATGTTTTGCCGGATTCCTGATACGGCACACTCGTGAAGTGGTCGTACTGGAAAATCCTCACTTTATCACTACCTCGGAGATGCTGTGTGCCTTCGCTCGTGCGCCGACTATAACACCACGTTGCGATAAATGGCTCTGAGCACTATGGGACTCAACTGCTGAGGTTATTAGTCCCCTAGAACTTAGAAATAGTTAAACCTAACTAACCTAAGGACATCACAAACATCCATGCCCGAGGCAGGATTCGAACCTGCGACCGTAGCGGTCTTGCGGTTCCAGACTGCAGCGCCTTTAACCGCACGGCCACTTCGGCCGGCTCGTTGCGATAACCTGCCATTGTAGCAGCAGTAACCGACCTAACAACTGCGCCAGATACTAGGCACGTAGTTCACAAATAATTACACTAGAACATTGTACGAAAATATTAAAATGAAAAACTAAAATCAAAATAATTTTTTTTGGAATACTAGTTACTGGCTAGCAGATCTGTACTGCAATAAGATGGCACTGCCAACACAATCTGTTAACAGGAACACGTCAGAAACTTAGAAATAGTTCTTAGGAAATAGAGTTGGAAATACAGGATAGATATGGAGAAGTGGTTTTACACAGAGTACTAGAAGGAACTAGCCCCCCTTCTTGCAGCGGTGTACCGTAGGCCTCTAGAAGAGCGTAGCGTTCCTAAGGATTGGAAAACAGCACAGGTCATCCCCGCTCTCAAGAAGGGACGTCGAACAGATGTGCAGAACTATAGACCTATATCTCTAACGTCGATCAGTTGTAGAATTTTGGAACACGTATTATGTTCGAGTATAATTTTTCTCGAGACTAGAAATCTACTCTGTAGGAATCAGCATGGGTTTCGAAAAAGACGATCGTGTGAAACCCAGAAGGCCATAGACACGGGTTCCGAGGTAGATGCCGTGTTTTTTGACTTCCGCAAGGCGTTTGATATAGTTCCCCACGGTCGTTTAATGAACAAAGTAAGAGCATATGGACTATCAGACCAATTGTGTGATTGGATTGAAGAGTTCCTAGATAACAGAACGCAGCATGTCATTCTCAGTGGAGAGAAGTCTTCCGAAGCAGATTACAGAGTACCCGACGGCTCAACACAAAAGTTTTGTCTCAAGTACAGATAGTGTTGAGGATCAGTGGACAAAGTTCAAAACCATCGTACAATATGCGTTAGATGAATATGGGCCAAGCAAGATCGTAAGAGATGGAAAAGAGCCACCGTGGTACAACAAACGAGTTAGGAAACTGCTGCGGAAGCAAAGGGAACTTCACAGCAAACAAAAACATAGCCAAAGCCTTGCAGACAAACAAAAATTACGCAATGCGAAATGTAGTGTGAGGGGGGCTATGCGAGAGGTGTTCAATGAATTCGAAAGTAAAGTTCTATGTACTGACTTGTCAGAAAATCCTAAGAAATTCTGGTCTTATGTCAAAGCGGTAGGTGGATCAAAACAAAATGTCCACACACTCTGTGACCAAAATGGTACTGAAACAGAGGATGACAGACCAAAGGCCGAAATACTAAATGTCTTTTTCCAAAGCTGTTTCACAGAGGAAGACTGCACTGTAGTTCCTTCTTTAGATTGTCGCACAGATGACAAAATGGTAGATATCGAAATAGATGACAGAGGGATAGAGAAACAATTAAAATCGCTCAAAAGAGGAAAGGCCGCAGGACCTGATGGGATACCAGTTCTATTTTACACAGAGTACGCGAAGGAACTTGCCTCCCTTCTTGCAGCGGTGTACCGTAGGTCTCTAGAAGAGCGTAGCGTTCCAAAGGATAGGAAAAGTGCACAGGTCATCCCCGTTTTCAAGAAGGGACGTCGAAGAGATATGCAGAACTATAGACCTATATCTCTAACGTCGATCAGTTGTAGAATTTTGGAACACGTATTATGTTCGAGTATAATGACTTTCCTGGAGACTAGAAATCTACTCTGTAGGAATCAGCATGGGTTTCGAAACAGACGGTCGTGTGAAACCCAGCTCGCGCTATTCGTCCACGAGACTCAGAGAGCCATAGACACGGGTTCACAGGTGGATGCCGTGTTTCTTGACTTCCGCAAGGCGTTCGATACAGTTCCCCACAGTCGTTTAATGAACAAAGTAAGAGCATATGGACTATCAGACCAATTGTGTGATTGGATTGAGGAGTTCCTAGATAATAGAACGCAGCATGTCATTCTCAATGGAGAGAAGTCTTCCGAAGTAAGAGTGATTTCAGGTGTGCCACAGGGGAGTGTCATGTGACCGTTGCTGTTCACAATATCCATAAATGACCTTGTGGATGACATCGGAAGTTCACTGAGGCTTTTTGCATATGATGCTGTGGTGTATCGAGAGGTTGTAACAATGGAAAATTGTACTGAAATGCAGGAGGATCTGCAGCGAATTGACGCATGGTGCAGGGAATGGCAATTGAATCTCAATGTAGACAAGTGTAATGTGCTGGGAATACATAAAAAGATAGATCCCTTATTATTTAGCTACAATATAGCAGGTCAGCAACTGGAAGCAGTTAATTCCACAAATTATCTGGGAGTACGCATTAGGAGTGATTTAAAATGGAATGATCATAAAAAGTTGATCGTCGATAAAGCAGATGCCAGACAGATTCATTGGAAGAATCCTAAGGAAATGCAATCCGAAAACAAAGGAAGTAGGTTACAGTACGCTTGTTCGCCCACTGCTTGAATACTGCTCAACGGTGTGGGATCCGTACCAGATAGGGTTGATAGAAGAGATATAGAAGATCCAACGTAGAGCAGAGCGCTTCTTTACAGGATCATTTAGTAATCGCGAAAGCGTTACGGAGATGATAGATAAACTCCAGTGGGAGACTCTGCAGGAGAGACGCTCAGTAGCTCGATACGGGCTTTTGTTAAAGTTTCGAGAACATACCTTCACCGAAGAGTCCAGCAGTATATTGCTTCTTCCTACGTATATCTCGCGAAGAGACCATGAGGATAAAATCAGAGAGATTAGAGCCCACACAGAAGCATACAGACAATCCCTCTTTCCACGAACAATACGAGACGAATAGAAGGGAGAACCGATAGAGGTACTCAAAGTACCCTCCGCCACTCACCGTCAGGTGGCTTGCGGAGTATGGATGTAGATGTAGAAGTAAGAGTGATTTCAGGTGTGCCGCAGGCGAGTGTCGTAGGACCATTGCTATTCACAATATACATAAATGACCTTGTGGATAACAATGGAAGTTGAAAAATGGTTCAAATGGCTCTGAGCACTATGGGACTTAACATCTGAGGTCATCAGTCCCCTAGAACTTAGAACTACTTAACCCAAACTAACCTAAGGACATCACACACATCCATGCCAGAGGCAGGATTCGAATCTCCGACCGTAGCGGTCGCGCGGTTCCAGACTGTAGCGCCTAGAACCGCTCGGCCACTCCGACCGGCACGGAAGTTCACTGAGGCTTTTTGCGGATGTTGCGGTAGTATATCAAGAGGTTGTAACAATGGAGAATTGTACTGAAATGCAGGAGGATCTGTAACGAATTGACGCACTTTACAGGGAATGGCAACTGAATCTCAATGTAGAAAAGTGTAATGTGCTGCGAATACATAGAAAGAAAGATCCTTTATCATTTAGCTACAATATAGCAGGTGAGGAACTGGAAGCAGTTAATTCCATAAATAATCTGCGAGTAGGCATTAGGAGTGATTTAAAATGGAATGAACATATAAAATTTATCATCGGTAAAGCAGATGCCAGACAGATTCATTGGAAGAATCCTAAGGAGATGCAGTCCGAAAACGAAGGAAGTAGGTTACAGTACACTTGTTCGCCCACTGCTTGAATACTGCTCATCGGTGTGGGATCCGTACCAGATAGGGTTGATAGAAGAGATAGAGGAGATCCAACGTAGAGCAGAGCGCTTCGTTACAGGATCATTTAGAATCGCGAAAGCGTCACGGAAATGACAAACTCCAGTGGAAGACTCTGCAAGAGGGACGCTCAGTAGCTCGGTACGGGTTTTGTTGAAGTTTCGAGAACATACCTTCAGCGAGGAGTCAAGCAGTATATCTCGCGAAGAAACCATGAGGATAAAATCAGAGAGATTAGAGCCCACACAGAGGCATACCGACAATCTTTCTTTCCACGGACAAAACGTGACCGGAATAGAAGGGAGAACCCATAGAGGTACTCAAGGTAACCTCCGTCACACACCGTCAGGTGCCTTGCGGAGTATGGATGTAGATGTAGATGTAGATTCTTAACTCCGCAGTACATCCCTCATAGGGTCGATGAGAATATGAGGAAATATACAGAGTACGGAAGAATACACAGCGTAATGTATCCTTCGATCTGAAGGCACATGGAAAGTGCAGAGGATGGCTGATACGAGTGCGAATTATGCTCCGCCACGCACGACGCAGGGGCTTGCGAGATATATATGCAGATGTAGTTTGATTGCATATTCACATATGCTAAATATCTCCCCTCTCTGAAACTTTATATTTTATTTGGAATTGAGTGGAATTGCTTCATGGAATGTTAACGCTTCGAGAACTGAAATAGTTTAAAGTAATCCATGAATATGTCCGTCAAGTTCACGGTTGAGTCAAAGAGCGATTTCATAAACTCAATCAGATTCTCACCAAAATCACGTTTCAAAGTACGTAAATACGCCCGACCCGGCCAGTGGGTGGTGAATGTTCACGTCAGTTCAGGCGGCTTCTCACCTGAATGCAGAAGATACTAATACACCTCAGTCACCACACCAATCTGATACTGTAGCAGGCGACCGAATACAGGATTTGGAAACTATAGTTTTCTGAGGGGGAAGATTTGTCTGGTGTAATAGAAGAAGTCGATTTAGAAGAGGTAGGGGGAAGTGGCAACAAAACGACTATTCTCGTTGGTGAGTGAAATTTATGCATCTGGCGTTATACCATCTGACTTAAGGAAAAATACAGCACATGTATCGAAGTTGTTGACAAGAATAATACACAGAAGAATGGAAAATAAAATTGAGGAAGTTCTAGATGACGACTAGTTTGGTTTTAGGAAAGGTAAAGACACCAGAGAAGCAATATTAATGTTGTGGCTGATAATGGAAGCAAGACTAAAAGAATCAAGACACGTTCATAGGATTTGTCGACCTAGAAAAAGGGCTCGACAATGTAAAATGGTGCAAGACGTTCGAAATGTTGAGGGGAAAAAAAATGGTTCAGATGGCTCTGAGCTCTATAGGACTTAACAGCTGATGTCATCAGTCCCCTAGAACTTAGAACTACTTAAACCTAACTAACCTAAGGACGTCACACACATCCATGCCCGAGGCAGGATTAGAACCTGCGACCGTAGCGGTCGCCCGGTTCCAGACTGAAGTGCCTAGAACCGCTCGCCCACGCCGTGTTGAGGAAAATATGCAGCTATAGTGAGAGACGGGTAATATACATCACGTACAAGAGCCAAGAGAGAATAATAAGAGTGCAAGACGAAGAACAAAGTGCTAAGACAGGAGTTCAGGAGTGGAATTGAAATTCGAGATGAAGGGATATCAATGATACTATTCGCCGATGACATTTTTATCCTCAGTGTAAGTGAAAAAGAATTACATAACTTGCTGAATGGAATGAACAGCCTAATGAGTCAAGAACATGTATTGAGAGTAAATCGAAGAATGGCGAAAGTAACGAGAAGGAGCAGAAATGAGAACAGCGAGAAACTTTACGTCAGGATTGATGGTCATGAAGTAAATGAAGAAATTCTACTGTCTAGGAAGCAAAATAGCCTATGATGGTCGGAGCAAGGAGGACATCAAAAGCAGACTAACACTGGCAAAAATGGCATTCCTGGCCAACAGAAGTGTACTAGTATTAAACATAGGCCTTAATTTGAGGAATAAATTTCTGAGAACGAACGTTTGGAGCACAGCATTGTATGGTAGTGGAACAGAAGAGAATCGAAGCATTTGAGGTGTGGTGTTGCAAACGAATGTTGAAAATTAGGTGGATTGGTTAAGGTAATGAATGAGGAGGTTCGGCACAGAATCGGAGAAGAGAGGAATATGTGGAAAACAGTGACAAGAATAAGGGACAGAACGATAGGAAACGTTCAAATGTGTGTGAAATCTTATGGGACTTAACTGCAAAGGTCATCAGTCCCTAAGCTTACACACTACTTAACCTGAATTATCCTAAGGACAAACACACCCACCCATGCCCGAGGGAGGAACATCCGCCGGGAACAGCCGCACAGTCCATGACTACAGCGCAGTACGATAGGACATCTGTTAAGACAGCAGGGAATAGGTTCCATGTTACTAGACGGAGCTGTAGAGGGTAAACATTGTAGTGTGACACATTTTTAATACATCCAGCAAATAATTGAGGACGCAGGTCGCAAGTGCTACTCTCCTACTTTGAGGTTGACACAGGGGAGGAATTCGTGGCGGGCAGCATCAGACCAGTCAGAAGACTGATAACACAAAAAAAAAAAAAAAAAAAAAAAAAAAAAAAAAAATGTGAATTGGATATTCCAAGAAAAGATGAATCCTTCCCCCAGACGCACATGGATACCTTAATAGGTAGGTGCTTCAGCGGTTGAGCACAGCACGTGACAGTAGTCTCACAAGTTCATCTCATGTTACCTTGCTTGACGCGAGGCTAATTATAGGACGTAGTGGAAGTGCTCACACTCAGTTGTATTATTTCATTTGTATCCGATGACACACCTAGTCTAGCATTCGCGTCTACTAATACTGGACCTTCAGTCTGAGCGCTTTCATTGATAAAATTCTGTCGAGCTTCCGCCCGCGTCAAGTAGTTTAAAATCCACGAGCTTTCGGACGAGTGCTCCTAGTCCATTGTAATATGGTGCAAGTAACCATAACATGACAATGGCCGAGGAATACTCGCCGAAGGTTCGTGGATTTTAAACTTCCTGACATAGTTGGAAGCCTGACAGAAGTTTATCAGTTTATATCGCCGTGAAACCATTCATTCCTAGCGTATACGAGGGCTTTTTTATTTATTAGCTTAGTAAAGAGATAGAAATTCGCCTATGAGTTTAGATTTTGACTCGACGAGAAACTTAGCTGCTTGTTGTTGTTGTTGTGATCTTCGCTCCAAAGATTGACTCGTTGCAGCTCCTAGTGTTGGTCTATCCTGTGAATGTCTCTATATCTCTGCATAAATATTGCAACCTACATCTATCTGAATCTGCTTAATGTATTCGGTCTTCCTCTACAATCCTCACCCCTCCCCAACATCACATACACATATACTTCCTTTCATTCCGAAAAATGAAAATCCAGTGATGCCTCGATGCATCCTATGACTCGGTTCCTTCTTTTATCCAAGTGGTGGCGTAACTTTCATTTTCCCTCAATTCCATTCAGAACCTCGTTTCTTAAATGATTCACCCATGTAATATTCAGGGTTCGTCTATAGCACCACATTTCAAAAGCTTCTATTCTCTTCGTGTGAACTGTTGAAATCAACGTTTCACTTGCTTACAAGGCTGCACTCCAGACAAATACCTTCAGAAAAGACTTGCAAACACTTAAATTAATATCTCTCAGTTCGGCGCCAACTGCAAACCTTTACTAAGCACTTCAAAAATATACCTTTACAGAGACAACGCATGATACATTCCTATGCACCTGCAGGTGGGCAACCACTTCCACATCCCTCAGATTCCACGTGTGTGCAAGAATACACTGGAGCATCAGTGTAGGGCCATTTAGCTTAAAGAGTGCCAAGAGATCGCGTGCCTTCAGGCACCTAGGTATCCATCATGGGTTGTTCCTGTAGAGATATATTTTTGAAATGTTCAACAAAGATATGCAGGTGGAACCGAGGGCCTTGCCGAGGAGGGGGGGTCTTATAAGGACGCGTTGTCATTTTGTTTGGTTTTGTTTTGTTTCAAGGCGCAAAAACAACTAAGATCATACGCGGCCATGTCAGAACAGTGCAACACGACGACGAAAAAGGAGTTAAAAGCGACTACATGTTAAGCCCAATCCTCCTTATGATTGAAGCGAGGGGTAGCCGCACGGTTTGAGGCGTCTTGTTACGGTCCGCGCAGTTCCCCCCGTCGGAGGTTCGAGTCCTCCCTCGGGCATGGGTGTGTGTGTCGTCCTAAGCGTAAGTTAGTTTAAGTTAGATTAAATAGTGTGCAAGCTTAGGGACAGATGACCTCAGCAGTTGGTCCCATAAGACCTTACCACATATTTCCAAATTTTTTCCTTATGATGACGCCGAAGTGGAGCGTGAAACACGAGGGCTGAAAGGACTTAAACACTCTCTGCTGCTTCGAATCACGTTCAAATTTTATCGAACGGTTTTGAATGGTCCGTAGTGGTTCGATCCTGTACACCACAGCAAAAATTGTGGACGCGCTACACTCCAGAGGGGTGCGATAAGGTGCAATTCTTGCCGAGTGTTGTGGGATGGCAGGTTAATTTTAATATAAGAAATATTTTATTCGTTCGTTCGTCGTTGTCTTTTATGAGAGCTTGAAAACTATTTTTGCAGTCAGCAGGAAAGCGATGGAGAACATACTGACCTTAGTTTCCAGTTTGCAAGTCCACATTCTTCATTCGCTCACGGAAAGAAACGTTTCTACTCTTTATTTACTCAGCGGAATCAGGACCTATGATTGTAAATGAAAGTTTTGAGTTCTGATTAATATATTATGTAAAAGTTCCAAGCACAAGCGTAGTAATATTCCTGATAATAATAACAATGATGTCTCTGCCATAAACAGCAGTATGAGCAATTCAGGTGCGACCTCTACGGTAAGTTCCCATTAAAATGGTCTTTTGCCCTGACTGCCAAGCATCAAAGTCAACTGCTCGTCACAAAAGCGGGAAACAATGTCACCACTTGCCACACGGTTTTGTTGAAATGCGTGAAATCTAAGCAATCCAGGACGGGGAACAGTCCTCGCGAGTTCACTTCCTATTTGTGCCGAAAACATGTATTTAGCAGCACCCTGGCTGTAACGTCATCGGAGGCAGCGCGTAAGCCGGCGTTTTACTGACGCGGAGCGTATGATAGCCTCTGAGGCCATATTTGTATACGGATGGAGCGGTCGGCCGAGGGGAACACCTACCATCATCTGCTGTACGCCCAAGTAGCAGCATCTAAATGGGCACGTTCTCGGACACATATTACTTTATAACACTGTTGTGCATCAATTTACAATCTTCGTAATTTTTGTATGAATGGAGTTAAGTTGGCTTCAATCACAGAAAAAGTTTTACTTAGACTACATTTGAACTTCGCCGGATATAATTTTCAAAACGGAACCTACAGTAGAACATGATCTCTACACTACGTCTTTGAGAGACCTTGTATTGATTGTTATTTTCGTCAAGGTCTTAAAACTTGTTGCAGCTTTATCGTTTAATGGATGTAATTAACTGCTGTAATCAGAACTTTCTATCATTAATATAACTGATACGTAATCTACTACAAATAGGGACGTTCTTGTTCCAAATTTAGATTTTAGTCAGCTACTTGAAAACTATTAGAAGTAGCATAATGGGGTCACATATTTAATGTTTTTATATCAAACTGAAGCTTAATACCAATTTCCACCTTTCTTAGTCTAACATTTAGCGCCGATTTTGATCAAAATATTGCTCCGATCAAGTTGAGACTTGCAACCGTTGATTGACACATACATATGCACATTTTTAGCAATTTTTGGATGTCTGGCTTTATTATTTAGTGCCATTTGATTTTTATTTAAGAGCGGCTGTATTTAGGAAAACATATTCATCTGATCACTCTGAGATTTAACAGTTTTAGCCTTAATATACTGAAGCATATATTGACAAAGTATGGAACAGTTACTTCAATTTTTAATTTCATTCTTATATTACGGCGCAATACTTTGTATGCTACTCACAGGCGTGTTATGATGACGTGGTAATAACAGTCAACTGGGGTGAATCCCGGCACACTCGCTCGGCTCTGTATCTCTCAAATGATACAGCTTGTTTTGCCACTCTGTGGCGTCCTTAAAGACGGACTGAGTCGTCCAGTGGTGTGAACAATGCCAAAGGTAGTCAAGAAAGTCGCCCTGTTGCCCATCACACTGAACGGTCGCCTTCGACCGCGAAGGGCGTGAGACCCAGTCTCCCAAGTGAAAAGGGTTTGACTGATGTGTTTTATGCCACCCGCTGAGGCCCTTGTGTGTCGATTTTGAGCGGCGGTGTGTCTGAAGTGTTTCCCTCGATCACCCATAATAAATCCGTGTGAATTTAGCGCTGGGCATCGCCATTATGGCCTCTGCAGTAGAAGCGTCAAATGAAGGGGATGTGGCGATCTGCCGACCGTGTTAGACGTCCACGGTGGCGTTGGGCAGAATTGTGGTGAAACCATTAACCCAGGTTACACATCACATGAACTTCTGAGCTATGGTCTTTTTTCACACGAATCGAGACCACAGTGTTTGCAGCGTCCCCCAGACCGAAAGTGATGTCGCAGGATGCCATGCCTTTGCATCGCTACAGAGAAAGGTTGTAGGCAGCTTGACCCAACTTTCAAACTTCTCCGTCGCAATGGGAGAATTAAGAGGTTTCGAAAAGGTGACCCTTTAATTCTGTCGCGCAGCGTATACCACTAAATATCTAACCGGGGCACGATTTCAGTGGCAGGTTGCGTATATAATGGCTTCCAGGGGCATCTAAATTTTGATTTTTAATATTTTATGTAATTATTGGCCGAATTTCTAAATCTAGAATGTTAAACGCTTAACACAGACAAGTATCATAGAAACTGTGTATATGTATTGCGGCAGCATCGCTCCAGACGCGAAAATTACCCACACTATATTCAGGTGTGAGGACGGGGCGTGAGTCATGCTCGGGTAGCTCAGTTGGTAGAGCATTGCCCAAGAAAGGCAAAGGTCTCGAGTTCGAGTCTCGGTCCAGGACACAGTTTTAATCTGCCAGGAAGTTTCATATCAGCGCACACTCCGCATGAAAGTGACAATCTGTTCTATATTCATCCATCATTTGAGAATCAGAGCACTTAGCGACTTCCAACAAACTTTGCACATAATATTAAAGCTTTATGAATCTTTGTTATCCTCCTCACCCCTCCCACTCCACCCCCCAAAAAAAAGGGAAAGGCAGAAAGTTTATCACTTATTACATTTTCCTTGTTCAGTGTAGTAAAACTTCAGTATCTGGTATGTCGTTTTAATCTGTTCCTTGTTTACTATTAATTCTATTAGCAACATCTTCCACATCACTATGCAACACAAAATTCAGGAGATTTGACATCATGAACAGTGAGTTGCGTCAAAAACTAGCTTTTGCTTAAAATAGAGAGCAAATTTACCTGGCTATATGAAGGGCTTATTTCAATAGTGGTACAAGTCCATTACCTTCCCTTTTCTGTCTACAATGCTTCTGAAATTAATGGTCGAAACAAACAGAAAGAAGGGTTTATCTCTAGCAAGAAGCCATTTGCTTGAATATTTCTGGTATCTCAACTGTAGATTTTTCAGTGCTCATTTAACTTTAGGACTCTGTATCTCAGAATGAACAAAAATGGACTTGTACCACTATTGAAATAAGCCCATCATATAATATGCTAAACATGCATTTCCAAAAGTCGGGTGTAGGATCAGAAACACGTAGCTGTTCAATTTATTGTTGTGCAATGTGTAGGTATGATGCCAACGAGTAGGGGACAGCTGCTGGGAGCGAAGTAGGTGGGGACTTGGGGGCCCTAAGGCCGCTCCGGCAGCCGTGAAGGCTTCAGCAGAGCCCTGAAGTGTCATCCCTCACACGCTGGTCAGGTGACAATGCATGTAATTACGAACGGAAATGACAAAGTACTTTTCTTAGAAAATAGATTAAGGAAAGGCAAACCTACGTTTCTAGCATTTCTAGATTTAGAGAAAGCTTTTGACAATGTTAATTTGCGCTCTTTCAAATTCTGAAAGTGGCAGGGGTAAAATACAGGGAGCGAAAGGCTATTTACAATTTGTACAGAAACCAGATGGCAGTTATAAGAGTCGAGGGGCACGAAAGGGAAGCAGTGGTTGGGAAGGGAGTGAGACAGGGTTGTAGCCTCTCCCCAATGTTATTCAATCTGTATATTGAGCAAGCAGTAAAGGAAACAAAAGAAAAATTCGGAGTAGGTATTAAAATCCAGGGAGAAGAAATAAAAACTTTGAGGTTCGCCGATGACATTGTAACTGTGTCAGACACAGCAAAGGCCCGGGAAGAGCAGCTGAACGGAATGGACAGTGTCTTGAAAGGAGGATATAAAATGAACATCAACAAAAGCAAAACGAGGATAATGGAATGTAGTCGAATTAAATCGGGTGATGCTGCGGGATTTTGATTAGGAAATGAGACGCTTAAAGTAGTAAATGAGTTTTGCTATTTGGGGAGCAAAATAACTGATGATCGTCGAAGTAGAGAGGATATTTGTGACAACTTGACTACAAGAAGGGATCGGTTGGTAAGACATATTCTGAGGCATCAAGGGATCACGAGTTTAATGTTGGAGGGCAGCGTGGAGGGTAAAAATCGTAGAGAGAGATCAAGAGATGAATACGCTAAACCGATTCAGAAGGATGTAGGCTGCAGTAGGTACTGGGAGATGAAGAAGCTTGCACAAGATAGAGTAGCATGGAGAGCTGCATCAAACCAGTCTCTGGACTGAAGACCACAACAACAGCTCAGAAAGCAATTAAAATTCAAACTAAAGACTTTAAGAATTTAGTTGGACTGTAGAGCTTCTTAAGCAGAAATCCATAGGTCGCCGGTTCGTATCCGGCACAGAGGAAACATTTTTATCGCTGTAGCCGGAAGGACAGTTGACACACAGACTGATGGTTGTTCTTCGATTCGCACGGGAATTCTCCTTCACTGGATAAATCTACAATTGGGCGACGGTCATTATCGCAAGCAGGAGTCCGAAGCCCCGATGTGCCATGAGATGATTATTCACAGAGATAAAATGAGTAATAAATGAATGATTGAATATTCATACTTTAATTAGTTATAGTCTGGCCACAATACAGTCTTATGCATGTTTTGTAAAAAAAATAGTTATCACTACTGCCTAGTAAGCAAGGAGATCCGGGTTCGAGTCCCGGGGGTAGCACAAATTTTAATTCATTTCTTCAGCTTCCGTTATCATCGTAGATAATTTCAAACCTTTTCTAAACCTTTAACAGCTCATGTGGTTAATATCAGATATTTGATCCATTGATTCATTTGTAAAGTAATCAGATGTTTGAAGCTGTTTTATACATGTGAGTTGGATTCTTTAAAGAATCGGAGACTTCCTGGTTATAATCTGAGTAAGCAATTTGTTCAACAATTTTAACTGTCTAAATAACAGAACTATCGTACTATAAGATGACAGTTTTATTTATTTATTTATTTATTTATTTTCATTTTTAAATGTGTGTATTTGAATAAAATTTTCTCGTATTTGGGTATTGTAAAAAACGTACGAGTAACTCAGTATGTACTTGAATCGGCACTGCCATTCTACCGTAATGCCGGCCGGAATGGCCGTGCGGTTCTAGGCGCTACAGTCCGGAGCCGAGCGACCGCTCCGGTCGCAGGTTCGAATCCTGCCTAGGGCATGGATGTGTGTGATGTCCTTAGGTTAGTTAGGTTTAATTAGTTCTACGTTCTAGGCGACTGATGACCTCAGAAGTTAAGTCGCATAGTGCTCAGAGCCATTTCTACCGTAATAGTCATGGCAAATCTCTGACACATTGTCATATACAGTGTGTGTCACAACTCCTATTACACGCTTCTATCGGTTTTAGGTAAAGTTTTGATAGGGAACCCGGAAAGGACTCTACTGGGGTACACTTGTATGTAGCACCTGAATATTTTAATGATACTTATGTAACTAAAATGAAACTATTATATTGTAAGCGATGTATGTCTCTGATGGACTCTGTAAAGCTGATCGCTGATTTTGCACGACCGCAAAGCCAAAGATACTCCTTGTGGTCTGAGATCGTAGTGCTGGAGTAAGAGAGCGCTTGGCACACAGCAGTGAGTGTGTGTCAGTCGGTGAGCGAAAGAGAATAAAGTAGGCAGTTTTTTTTTTTTTTTTTTTTTTTGAGTGCTCTGTAAAACCACCAATGGCTAGATTATACTGTAGCAATTTTCTCATACCAATATTTTGTGTTACACCGCACGTAAAATAGGTGGTTAAAGAAGATTGAAATGATTTTATAATGCAACGTAAACTGAAGTGATGAAATGTAAATTTAATTGTGACAAGAAAGGATTACTGGATTGATATTGCAAAGAATGTTTACGAGTACATGTATCAATGGAAATATAAATGTGGAAGCAGAAATCTTCTCGTAGTTAAGGTAAAGAAGTGAATTTTTTATTACTTTCCTTTTGTCTGCGCGTTAGTGTAAATGAGTTGGCTGATTATTGGTAACAGTTCAATGTTGAGTACCCCAGAATGTACGTAAACAGATTTGATGTATAGGCTAGTTACATATTTCCCTTTTGTAATGTTTCTAAGATTTGTTAATACAGATATACGTAATCTGATAATTTGTCTTTATGCTTTTTAGTGATGTTAGATAATACTTGCTGGACAAATCTCATTGTTTGTGACTACGTCAGCAAGGAAAGGTTTTAATTTAGAAAAAGGATGTAACTTTTTTGAGGAATATAATTTCATTTGCCAGATGTTTTGAAAAGCCAGTCTTAACTTCGAATACAAATGTGTGTTAGAAATTCACCCAAATCACTACCGCCTCCCTGTCCAGGTCATATGTTTTCTAAAGACATTGAATTTTTCTTAAATGTTTTCATTTACTAACCAAAAGAATTTCATGTATATTTCCAGATGTTTTGAAAAGCCAGTCTTAACTTCGAATACAAATGTGTGTTAGAAATTCACCCAAATCACTACCGCCTCCCTGTCCAGGTCATATGTTTTCTAAAGACATTGAATTTTTCTTAAATGTTTTCATTTACTAACCAAAAGAATTTCATGTATATTTCAAAGTTTACGGCTAGCATTGCACATTGCTGAGTCGTTAGCTGGTATATTTTATTCTTCTTCATGAGAGAATAAAATATAACGCGATCCACCGTCGCTGCTTTAGAGGCAAGATAATTTTATGTATTTGTTAATGCGCAGGGACCAAAGTTATCAGTTTGAATAGGGCCAGCGGATTCAGTACCCAACGGACTGAATGTATTTTGTAGTGACTGTATTTCCTTATTGGTATTGGGAGCTGCATTACCCAATCAGTTCTTATAAATTTTGGCTTACAGTAACACAGAGCAAGCACACCACTTGCAGTTACAACACGTTACACGAGAACTCCTGTTTTGTTTGCATTTCAATTTCAGGCACTCATTTACGTATTTCAATAATTACACAGAACGTAACAAACCGTGTAAGGTTCTGAACTGGATATGGGATCACTTTCAAATGTCCTGCTTCTACGCACAGAGTGCAGACAATAAGCTCTGACCTGTGAGGTCCATAGGAGGTCATAACATGAAGATTTTTCGGGTACTTAACCTCTGGTTCTCTTCTACATGACGAAGAACTCCATTTTCAAAGTCGAGAGTGCGGCGCGTCCGTGAAGCACCACAGCCGATCCTCCCACATGTGTACGCACCATCTTCTCGCAGACGTTGTAGTAGTCTGGCAAATCGGTATGTGACGTTGTAATTACAGCATGGATAGACGATGATGTTTTCTTTTCAATCCGTGTGCCTTTCGCGAAGGGGAGATTTGAGCGTCATCTGATTTTCAAACTTATTTTATATCCAAACGGTACATTTCGGGGCACGAGTTCCTTACCAAAACTTTACTAAGTCCCTTTACAGCCCCATTACAGTAGTTAATATTTTTATTTTTCATGATTCTTCAGTTTCAAAATGACCCAGTTCGGCTGTCACGTATACTGCTCTGTTCACAAGATTAAAAAAAATCATTTTCTGTTCATCCCAGTGTTGCAATTTTAATAGCTACCAGTATAATTCTTCCGAGCAATACGTTGTGTAATTTGCCTGGTGAGCGTGGCATCGCTAAAGCCAGGTTTACTCTGGAGGCAACATTAGCGATTCCGCATTCTCAGACAATTCGCCAGTGTTCACTACTATTCGCTTATCTGTGGACAAGCGTTTACCCTAGAGGGAACAGAACAGAACACGAGATAACGAACATAGTCTATGATCGCTGCTTTGTTGGTTTTCGGTCTAATAAACGACACACAGGATACAACACTACATAGTTACAGCCACGAAGCAAAGCTTTGACACTCAGAGAGGATGATTTTGCACGGAAAGCGCAGTGTTTTCGACGAAGTAATCAAAACGGGGTAGGAACAGCTGTCTCAATTTTCATTTAAACCTGAATTTCCTGAAGCCAGAGCACATAACGGTGAACTACAGTTCTACTTCGCACACAATGGGAATTGTCGCTTTTCGCTGGCCTCTCATTACAATTGCGGACTAAAATAAAGGCAGAATATTAATTACTGATGATCAATGTAACCTGAAGAAAGGGTAGCATTTACGCTGTAAGTATTTGCAACTCCACGCTTGATGTTAGTGATGGTTTCGCATTTCAGTAGCGGCACTATCTCAGATTGTTCCTGGTGTCTGGACCGGCACATCCGAAGGCTTTCAAGGATGTTATTAAAAGCACGTATGCTGTTGTTGTTGTGGTCTTCAATCCAAAGATTGATTTCATGGTGATTCCTTCTTGTCTCAGAATATGTCCAATCAACCGAACCCTTCTTTTAGTCAAGCTGTGCCACAAATTTCTTATCTTCCCTATTCTGTTCAGTGCCTCCTCATTAGTTACATGATCTATCCACCTGATCTTCAGCATTCTTCTGTAGAACCACATTTCAAAAGCTTCTACTCTCTTCCTGTCTAAACTCTGCATCATCCATATTTCACTTCTATACTTGGCTACAAAAATGTTCAAATGTGTGTGAAATCTTATGGGACTTAACTGCTAAGATCATCAGTCCCTAAGCTTACACACTACTTAACCTAAATTAGCCTAAGGACAAACACACACACACACACCCATGCCCGAGGGAGGACTCGAACCTCCGCCGGGACCAGCCGCACAGCCCATGACTGCACCGCATTAGACCGCTCGGCTAATCCCGCGCGGCATACTTGGCTACACTCCAGACAAATACCTTCAGTAAAGACTTTCTAACTCCGAAGTCTATAATAGATGTTAAATTTATCCTCTCCAGGAAAGCATTTCTTGCCATTGCCAGTCTACATTTTATATGTTCTTAACTTCGACCACCAACAGGTACTTTGTTGCCCAAAATCCAAAGTCCACCTTGTGTGTCTCGTTTCCTAATCTAATTCCCTCACTCCCTTCTGAACCACTGCTTCCCTTTCATACGCCTTTACTCTTACAACCACCGTCTGGTTTTTGTAGCAGTTGTAAACAGCCTTTCGCTTCCTATACGCCTGCTACCTTCAGAATTTCAGAGCGAATATTCCAGTCAACAATGTCAAAAGCTTTCTCTTACTCCACTAGTGCTATAAACGTTAGTTTGCATTTCCTTAACCCATCTTCTAAGACAAATCGCGGGTTCCTAAATTTCTCTGAAATCCAAATTGATCTTCACCGAGATCGACTTCTATCTCTAAAGAATTTGCCTTAGTAATTTGCAGCTATGGCTTACTAAACTGATAGTTCAGTCATTTTCACACCTATCAGCGACTACTTTCTTTGGAAGTGGATTTATTACATTCTTATTGAAAACTGAGGGTTTTTCGCCTGTCTCATACATCTTGCACACCGGATGGAAGAGTTTTGTCATGGCTGGCCCCCCAAGTCAATCAGTCGTTCTGACGAGCTGTCATCTATTCCTCAAGCCTTGTTTCGACTTTGGTCTTTCGGTGATCTGTGAGATTCTTCCCATCTCATCTGCATCTACGTCCTCGAATATAATGCCAATAAAATATTACTAACGAAATCTGAAGCAGAGTAGGAGAGAGTGTTGTAGCTTGAGGGTAGTGTACCTACAAGCACATGATGTTTTCTGGTCGGTGTTTCAATCTGATGACCCATTTTAGAGTCAGATGAAAGGATGCGCAATTGATATTGCCAATTTTCGTGAATTTGTGCTGTTTTTGTGGTTTTGAGGCAAGAAACTGGGTTTTGCGCAGCATTTGTATACATTCTGAGAATACAGAATTTTATGCTATGTGGAATTCTACTTATTTTTAAAGTTGCTCAAACAACGTGAACTTTGAAACGGAACGTCTTCTACCTTGGAACATGTGATATTACCAAACAAACTGAGTTTCATTAATGTATCGATATTTTCACATGTCTTGGAAATTTATGTTACTTTCCAGTAGCTTCAATTTCAAATCGTATTTAACTTATAATTAGTTTTTGATAACGTAGTTAATCTAATTTCTCTTACGTATTATAAGTGTATAGTAATGATGTAACATATAGACTATTTTATACAGTACTGACAATATTTTGGCGACTGGAACACTTTTCAATTTCAACCGGAAATTTGTTCCTGGGTACGCAAACTTATTGTACCTTCGAAAAATTTTTTGTCATATGGGAAAATGTTAATTTTCTGGAGAAATTTTTCTAATCTGAGAAAAAGATAGCACCACGAAAAAGTGAATGCTATCGTTTAAAAATGGAGTAGGAAAATATGTTAAACTTCTCTTACAGGGCTGGCTGGTGCACATATCTGTGAAGTGTTCCAAGGTTCAACGCCCTGTCTTCTAACATAGGCCTCTTGATAAAATTTCATATACAGTTTGTTACAAGGCACTTAGCGTAGTCTGGGTGAAACATTTTTATTTATCATCAAAAGTCTCTAACGTAACTACAGCTACCATGAACGTAAGTAATGACAGTGATCACACCTTTCGTATAATTTTAATTTTAATCAGCGTAAAAGATACCTATTCTTCTTTATTATCTTCGTCGTTTGTGCTGTGGATCTGTTGGACCCCAGAATCACGTATGATATCTGTATTCTCCGGTAAGCAGCATTACTTTCTCTTCACAACACGCCATCGGTCTTGCAATTCGTGTGGACAATAGAAGTAGACGAGGAAACAGACGAAAGCAAAGTGGACGCGACCTTCCTCTAACGGTACGCCAGCAGAACACGAGTGAACACTAGCGAATGCGAATTGAACACGACCAAATGCAGCTCGCTCGCGAATGCCTGCCGTTCACAGTAGAGAGACAATCCTTCGTTAATACTCGTTCCTTGTGTTCGCTTCGATCCAAAGCACGATGAGAGGGAACGGAAGCCCCCTTTTGCACGATCGACTTTGTTGTCTCAGTCGACTACTCGAGACAAATGAGTCTACTGCAGCGATCCTGGCGTTTTACTCCTGCACTGTGTCTCGTCTGTTTCGAGTCATCATTTCCCTTTAGACATCCGACCCAAAACTGCGTGTGTTGTGGGAGTTGTCTGCCGTGGAATTTGACATCCTAAGGGTAAAAGTGAGATTACGAAAAAAAAATTATTTATAGTAGTAAAATATTTGAACAAGCAATGGTAACAGTTTATCACTGTCCACAGCAGAATCCGTAGTGGAAGTTCTTGTCAGGAGCCGTGTGGTAAGTTCTTTACGCAACTTAGAACTGAAAGTACTGGAAAAGTGTCACCCAAACATTTCTGAACATACCGGTATACATTTATTTGCTCGATAAAATATATACTTTCAAAGTGCAAACACATCAAACAATATCCAGAATGCTGTAAATAGCATCTTTTTGCTTTATCCTTCATGTCTTGTTTTCGTCCTAAAAGCAAAATAACATCGAAAAACATTTTTATGTCAAATAACTATGACGTTTTCGCAGTTTAAATACTCTTCGTTAAAACACATTATCTACTTACGTTCTTATTTCTGTAGGCTTTGCGTCTGTAAAATGTAAATTGCTTTTGGTTTCTGAGAGTTCGTCTATCTTATAAGAGAACATCAGTGGCGAAAAAATATCAAGACCTTGTGTAACTTTTCATTGTATCACAAAAGCAAAGCGATCAACTCAATAAAGATTAAGGGGACACGAAAGCACAAAAACCGTATCTGTAATAGGAGAGAGCTCGGCCATAATAGGTTAAGGGGAGGTTTACTATCCTTTGGTTCAAAAAATCGATTTTTTAATTGCATTTTTGGGTCCGTAAACGTGTTTAGAACCCACCCCTGAAACGGTTTTTCCGAATACGGAACCGAAATGTTTGTTATTCGCGGTTGAACAAAAAAATGCACCTGCCTGAAATCGGCCTTTTTCACGCACCAGTTTTTTTTTTTTTTTTTCTTTCGGAGGACGAGTTATTGTACCGGTGCTTGGGTGGAAACGGACAAAATTCAAATGAAAGTTTGAACACGTGTGTTTGGAAGTTAGCCCCCAAGCATTTGCATTCTGGTGCGAAGACTGTGGAGGCTGCGAATTTCCTGGCAGTGAGCAGCTTCAACGAAGGGTAGTCCGCAATTCTGAAGACCATGACAATGATGGACGTCACCCTGGGACTCTATTCGACGCAGTTCGCCAAGCATTCGGACGACCACCGGATTGAAGCGGCCGAAAACCGCTTGTCGCCGGCCGTACGAGCGGCTCTGGAGCAGCGCAGGATGGCCCAGATTGAGCAGAACGCCCTCTATGAGGAAGAGGAAGGACTAGTTTATGGACCCGGAATAGCAGATTGAACGTAAGTTGCATACTATTGCATTTACATGTAGTCAAAGGGCAACGACCTTGCCGCAGTGGCTACACCGGTTCCCTTGAGATCACCGAAGTTAAGCGCTGTTGGGCGTGGCCGGCACTTGGATGGGTGACCATCCAACCACCATGCGCTGTTGCCATTTTTCGGGGTGCACTCAGTCTCGTGATGCCAATTGAGGAGCTACTCGACCGAACAGTAGCGGCTTCGAATACCATCATAACGACCGGGAGAGCGGTGTTCTGACCCCACGCCCCTCGAATCCGCATTCTCCTCTGAGGATGACACGGCGGTCGAACGGTCTCGGTAGGCCACTCGTGTCCTGAAGACGGAGTGCTTTATATGGAGTCAAAACTTCAAACGCGTTTTTCTCGAAATGACGTTTATTTTATTTATTTTTTTTTTTTTATCGCGCGGTACGGTAACTACAAATTTGCTGAACCGATTGGCATGATTCTTTGTTTCCGACGAAGCAAACTAAATTGTGTAGGAGTTGTATCACTTTTACTCCGCTCCATCAACTATAAATATTTTTACTTGGCCGACGAAGTCGAAAAAACGATGAAAAACCCTATTTTTTTCAAATGGCCGCCATTTTGTTTCCTATGGTCCAAATAACTTAAGCGACGTACAACTCCTGAAGAATCTTATATTCTTCGCTAACGTCAACTCAATTTTGATTTCAGACGAGACGGCTGACCTGTGACATACCGCGCGTGGACGAAATTTTGTTTCGTTCCGACGGCACTTCTGCCTTTTCTGTTCGATATTTCCGGTAGAAAACATTCCAGTTTGCAGAGGAAACATCAATAAACATTTTGACCAAATTTGACATTGATATCTATAACACATCCCGAGAAAAAAATTCTCAAAGAACATGCTTTTTTCGGGCCAAAGATAGTAAACCTCCCCTTAACTTCCGATGTTAGCAGATGCCGCCAAAGACCCTTATTCCTGTGCATGCGCAGTGTGCAGCGTACTCGGAAATGTAGGACTCGCGTCGTGGTTGGTTGCTAATTTACACGCAGGCGCATAAGGTGCGCGTACTTCGAGCAGTCGATATTCACCAGAAAGCTGCTCGTGTACAACAGTCTGAACTTTACACGGTGTGAGGGAGGAAATTCTCCTCCGAGTGTTAACCGCTTTCAGCTGACCAGACGAGGCATTCGGAAGACGCGTGGCCGACAACGTGCGGCGAGTTAGCGGTAGGCAGGTTGGCGGAGCTGTACTAACAGCGGCCGTTGGCTTTGGTGTGTGTGTGTGTGTGTGTGTGTGTGTGTGTGTGTAGGAGGGAGGAGGGGGAGGTGGTCGCAGTGGTGCTCATCTGTCCTGTGCTGAATGCGGCTGCAGCGGCCCAGCGAGAGGGCGGAAGGGTTGGAGGGCTGTGTGAGCCGCGGCTAATCCCCGCTCGACCTCCAAAGCCTCCGCAGCAGGGCTGAGCGCTCCCTGGGGAGGAGAACGCCACCCAGAGCCAATCTTCACGCTGACGGATACCGTCTCGTTTTCCACTTTCCAGTAAACAGTCATAGTACACCGCACAACACTTATGCTGTAACAGGGGGAAATGGAATGGCTACCTCTCCATCCATGCACGTTCACAGAAATTTATTCAAGAGGGGGCAAAGATTCTAGAATCAACATTTTTTTTATATAAATTATTCATAGAGTTCCAGAACGTGTCGTACTACAAGAACTAAATTTTACAGGAATTATACAAAACGAGCAGTAGGGAGAGTGGTTTGCCTCCGTACACTTGACAGCCTTTCGCCTCTAGGCACCCCTGTAATAGAAGCTCAATATACATTGACGGAAAAGAATCTCAAGACCAAGGAGCAGTTGTGCGAGGCAAACAGATATTGATAGGTTTGTTTCTACATCTGAAAGACGATGTGTCTCCAGATTTCGCACCAGTTCCATAAGAGTGGCGCTAGTAGTGTGTGGCGAAATAAATAAAAAAATTTAAATTTATTGATCATTTGAAAGGAGAAAAATTATGGATATGGCACTTTAAAATTTTTGACAGGCTTTCTTTACGAACTGTATTGACCGGCTTGAATGCGTACAAATTCATTGCTGCGTGAAATTTGCGTGTAATTTAATTTACAATTCCGACTAATTACATTTCTGAATTCCACGTCATTGTTGATTTAATCAGAGTTCTCACCTTAGACGTAGAATTAGTCCTTCTGCCACAATATTAATTCATTAATCGCCATTGATGTTCTTCTCTTTGTTGATCGTGTGTATCTTCCTAAGTCGGCATCGGTTTCCTTCACGAAGACGGTGGAAACAAAGGAATACAATGCTACGTCGCTTTAAATAATTCTAGTAAAACTTCGATACTTCTCACTATTTTTTATTCACAATAAGACTTGCTGTGCTCGTCGCACAAACCATAAATACTAACAAGATGGCTACCTTTCCGCGCACATAAAAAATTAGGTCCATCCCCTACAAAGTAACAATCGAGAGTGTATCTTAACTCCTTGGAGTATGAAACAAAAGAGAATCCAATATGAACATTACAAAGATTATATTCTACATGCCTCTTAATTTAATCTTTGGCGCAGCCTTTAAGATATTGCATGTCTCTGCGTCGGAATGTGTCATTACAAGTGCCACTATGAGGATATAAAACAGGTTTGCTTTAAGTACACGGTGTAATAGTCGTGAGCTTCAATTACCTCTGAGATTGGGTGCGGTGATTCGACGTTAGTCAAGAATGCCTTTAAGGCGACAAAGACGCCATTATTAACACATCACTGAGTTTGTACGAGGTTGTGTAATAGGGCTATGAGAAGTTCAATGTTCTTCCTGCGGTACTGCAGAAACACTTGGCAGGAATGTTGCCCTGTACATGACGGCTGGCAGCGCTGGTGACGATAATGTATGGTTTTCAAGAAGGCAGAGCTCCAGACAGCCAAGGTGGCAGTACCGAGAGGTAACACCATCGTGTTCGGCGTATGGGACTGGCGCATCTTACTGCACTTGCAGCAGGAATCTGAGCAGCACTTGGCACCACTGTGGTGCAACGTACTGTTACAAATTGGTTACTTCAAAATGGTTCAAATGGCTCTGAGCACTATGGGACTTAACATCTATGGTCATCAGTCCCCTAGAACTACTTAAACCTAACTAACCTAAGGACATCGCTCAACACCCAGTCATCATGAGGCAGAGAAAATCCCTAACCCCGCCGGGAATCGAACCCGGGAACCCGGGCATGGGAAGCGAGAACGCTGCCGCACGACCACGAGCTGCGGACGGTTACTTCAGGGACAGCTCCGAGCCAGAAGCACTGTCGGGTGCATTCCACTGACCCCGAACCATCGTCATTTGCGACTGAGGTGGTGTTAAGTGAGATATCATTGGAGGCCGTGCTGGACGTCTGTTGTGTTTTCTCATGAAAGGTGGTGCTGTCTCAGCGCCAGTTATGGCCGCGTGTCGGTTAGAAGGAGACCAGTTGAGGGCCTGCAACCAACCTGTCTGCGAGCTAGACACACTGGACCTACACCTGGAGTAACGGTCTGGGGTGCGATTTCGTATGACAGCAGGAGCACTCTCGTGCTTGTCCCACGCACTCTGACTGCAAATTTGTACGTCACTCTAGCAGTTCGACCTATTGTACTGCTATTCATTAACAGCATTCTATAAAATGTTTTCCAACTGCATAACGCTTGCCCACATCCCGCTGTTGTAACCCAACATGTTCTACAGCGTGTCGACATGTTCTACTGCGTGTCGACATGTTGGCTTACCTGCTCGATCACACGTTCCATCTCCAGTCGACCACATTTGGTTTTTAGAAAACATAGTTGTATGGAGATAAACAGCGATTAATTTACTTATAATCAATTATTCAAAAGGACAGTCACAATCGCATTATTTATTTTGCCGCCAACTGGTTTCAACCCGCAATGGGGTCATCTTCAGGGCAATTTACACTATTTGGTCTCTCGTTACCAACTGTGCACAGGCAGGGTGACGACACCAGCGAGCGACCAAATGGTGTAAATTGCCGTGAAGATGACCCCATTGCGGGTTGATAAATAATGCGATTGTGACTGTCATTTTAAATAATTGACCACATTTGGGATATCATCGCGCGACAGCTCTAGCGTCATCCACAAACGAATCGACAAATTCAAAATGTTCAAATGTGTGTGAATTGCTAAGGGACAAAACTGCTGAGGTCATCGGTTCCTACACTTACACAGTACTTAAACTAACTTATGCTACGAACAATAGACACACCCATGTCCAAGGGAGGACTCGAACCTCCGGCAGGAGGGGCTACGCAATCTGTGACATGAACCCTCCTACCGTGCGCCCACTCCGCGCGGCCACGAAACGTCCCTCTATTGTCAGACGAAGTGCTACACGAATGGAACACCATCCCATGAGCTAACACCCAGAATGTTTACGTGTTTGCATTCAACATTCTGGTGGTTATACCGTTTGTTCATGCACCAGCATTTCACATTTTCAATGGCTTATCTTGCGCTTACATTAACGTGTGATCGTGCAATATTAATCATTTAAATATGTTACCTAGACAAAAATTTCATTACTCTAAATTAATTATTTTTTGGTGCTGCCAGTTCGGAGAATGACCGCTGTCCACACAGGACGCTCTGAACGTTCGTCAGGCGCCAGCGTGTGCGGGGACAATTGCTTTGTAACTGTTGGCCGCAGTGGATGACCGACCGATCTCGCTGGAAATATTTAGGGCTGCGACTATACATGGTGCACGTGCTTATGTTTTTTGGAATCTGTCTGTCTTCACGGTATATGTACAAGTGTATGGTGGTCGATAGCTATACGCAGGATGCAGAAGTGATGATCTGTATGGTGCAGGATACGAACTGTGTTTACTATATCGATATGGTATGGTTGTGCAATCGTTCGTGATGATATAGCCTGGTTGGAGATCGGTTTCACGCCGAAAAATTCAAGCTTTCCGCGACACTTGGAAGAAGTGTAATTGTGGAGGCGTATTTGGCGATAGTTTCCGTATTTACTGATCTGCAGAGCACTTTTGCGGGGTTTAAATGTCAGTGCAATACGTCAGCTGTATTTTTCAATCTGTATAAAATAGTTTGCCGCTGAAATTTTCGTAAATTGGAAGTCTGCAGAATGTGGCAGACAGTGTTACCACACCGGCAGCAGCAATTTGGTGCGTAAATTCAGTAAGAACCAATCAGAATGCTCCATTCACAGATAATTCCATCAGACTCACAAGGCATCCTTTGTGCGGGGCATAGGAGCCTCTACGGACTGGTTCGAACAAGACAGGGTAAATATATATAATGGAAACTCCTACGACGTCTGAGAGTCACGTAATGACTTCTTTGTTCGAGTGTTTAGAAACAAGTCCAAGCAGACCACCCTCCGCTGTCTCAGACGGGTGGGGTGCTGTCCCCACGAGCCATAGTGGCTTTAGAGTATCTCCAGACCAGCAGCATCGAAAATTACAGCCATTTTTATCGTCTGCAGGACAGTGCTTCAGATTCTGTTGGTTTTTCCATTTTCTTTCTTTTTTTTCCACGATCTGTAGTTGTAAGGTGTCAGGCAAATCCAACACCTTCCATGAAAACTGACATGATAAGCAAATCCGACAGTATGTCACATAGCTCAGAATAAATCCTGACATTAAATTAACCAAAGTAATACGATCAACGAGTGAGCAAATGGAATACCACAGTCTAACACAAGAACGCTTAAATGCATGTCATACCTTCCCACCGTGAAACAGACGCAGTTCCGAGGGAAGAAACGAGAACAGAAGCCGAGAGCAGAACCGTGTTAAGCTAGAAGGCCCTACGATAAGGGACGGCCACCCACGTCGCCAGCCAACCACCAGGACCACCCCCCAGCCCATGTTAAAAGATAGAGCCCTCCAGAAGAACAGTCTAGATCTTACGATAACACTAAAAGGGCCACACCAGCTGCAAGGTTTAGCGTGAGACTTTTTCGCGTCTCTGTTACGTTGCAAACGTTAAAAACATTGTCCCACCACGGAAAGTATAACGTTTCTCATTGGATAGACAGAATTTTTGTAGGCGGAGCTAAAGGTTAACATTGAGACCCTGATCGGTCAGATGAAAACACAGCCAGATAGTTTTTTTAAACTAACTTCAGTAAATTGTAGTAAGGAGAAGTTAGGAGAGAGTGGTTTCCGAGACGGCGAGGTGCGTGGAGCTGTGCTGCCCACCGCTCCCTGACAAACATCGACAAGGTAATGAACGCACGCGATGCCGCATTTTTGAGCGCATAAGGCTTCACTCAGAACTGCAGAAGTCTCATCTGTACATCCCCTTTTTACGTAATACTAGTGTCGATCGTCAATTGAAGCACATGGTATTCACATTTGCTACGTAAGTTAAAATCTGAAACGCGATGATTTTTCTGTTACATAATTATTGACCCCCCCCCCCCCTTATGAACCATGGACCTTGCCGTTGGTGGGGAGGCTTGCGTGCCTCAGCGATACAGATAGCCGTACCGTAAGTGAAACCACAACGGAGGGGTATCTGTTGAGAGGCCAGACAAACGTGTGGTTCCTGAAGAGGGGCAGCAGCCTTTTCAGTAGTTGCAAGGGCAACAGTCTGGATGATTGACTTATCTGGCCTTGTAACACTAACCAAAACGGCCTTGCTGTGCTGCTCCGGCGAACGGCTGAAAGCAAGGGGAAACTACGGTCGTAATTTCTCCCGAGGGCATGCAGCTTTACTGTATGGTTAAATGATGATGGCTTCCTCTTGGGTAAAATATTCCGGAGGTAAAATAGTCCCCCATTCGGACCTTCGGGCGGGGACTACTCAAGAGGATGTTATCAGGAGAAAGAAAACTGACATTCTACGGATCGGAGCGTGGAATGTCAGATCCCTTAATCAGGCAGGTAGGTTAGAAAATTTAAAAAGGGAAATGGATAGGTTAAAGTTAGATATAGTGGGAATTAGTGAAGTTCGGTGGAAGGAGGAACAAGACTTCTGGTCAGGTGACTACAGGGTTGCTAAGCTACTACAAACAGCATAGTGAACGCATTATTGTGGCCAAGATAGATACGAAGCCCACACCTACTACAGTATTACAAGTTTATATGCCAACTAGCTCTGCAGATGACGAAGAAATTGAAGAAATGTGTGGTGTCACCGCTAGACACCACACTTGCTAGGTGGTAGCTTTAAATCGGCCGCGGTCCATTAGTACATGTCGGACCCGCGTGTCGCCACTGTGTGATCGTAGACCGAGCGCCACCACACGGCAGGTCTAGAGAGACGGACTAGCACTCGCCCCAGTTGTACGGACGACATTGCTAGAGACTACACGTACGAAGCCTTTCTCTCATTTGCCGAGAGACAGTTAGAATAGCCTTCAGCTAAGTCCATGGCTACGACCTAGCAAGGCGCCATTAACCATATCTGGAGAGAGTCTCACTTGTATTATCCAGAGCAATGTACCACAATGAATTAAAGTTAAGTATACGAGAAGCTCCGTTCTTTTCTTTATAGCTTTCATCACGTATCCTGTTTCAGACCTCACGCCAGTCGGCGTGTGTGTACGCGTGCCTTACGGTTACCCGTCACTGTGGACTGGCTGCCTTGTCAGTCCACTACAAAATGTATGATGAAATGAAAGAAATTATTCAGATTGTGAAGGGAGACGAAAATTTAATAGTCATGGGTGACTGAAATTCGTCAGTAGGAAAAGGGTGAGAAGGAAACGTAGGTGAATATGGATTGGGGGTAAGAAATGAAAGAGGAAGCCGTCTGGTAGAATTTTGCACAGAGCACAACTTAATCATAGCTAACACTTGGTTCAAGAATCACGAAAGAAGGGCCGGCCGGGGTGGCCGTGCGATTATAGGCGCTACAGTCTAGAACCGCGTGACCGCTACGGTCGCAGGTTCGAATCCTGCCACGGGTATGGATGTGTGTGATGTCATTAGGTTTGTTAGGTTTAAGTAGTTCTAAGTTCCAGGGGACTGATGACCTTAGAAGTTAAGGCCCATAGCGCTCAGAGCCATTTGAACCATGAAAGAAGGTTGTATACATGGAAGAAGCCTGGAGATACTGAGAGGTTTCAGATAGATTATATAATGGTAAGACAGATTTAGGAACCAGGTTTTAAATTGTAAGACATTTCCAGGGGCAGATTTGGATTCTGATCACAATCTATTGGTTATGACCTGTAGATTAAAATTGAAGAAACTGCAAAAAGGTGGGAATTTAAGGAGATGGGACCTGCATAAACTGACTAAACCAGAGATTGTACAGAGCTTCAGGGAGAGCATAAGGGAACAATTGACAGGAATGGGGGAAAGAAATACAGTAGAAGAAGCATGGGTAGCTTTGAGGGATGAAGTAGTGAAGGCAGCAGAGGATCAAGTTGGTAAAAAGATGAGGGCTAGTAGAAACCCTTGGGTGACAGAAGAAATACTGAATTTAATTGATGAAAGGAGAAAATATAAAAATGCAGTAAATGAAGCAGGCAAAAAGGATTACAAACATCTCAAAAATGAGATCGAAAGGAAGTGCAAAATGGCTAAGCAGGCATGGCTAGAGGACAAATGTAAGGATGTAGAGGCTTATCTCACTAGGGGTAAGATAGATACTGCCAACAGGAAAATTAAAGAGACCATTGGAGAAAAGAGAACAACTTGTATGAATATCAGAAGCTCAGATGGAAACCCAGTTCTAAGCAAAGAAGGGAAAGCACAAAGGTGGAAGGAGTATATAGAGGGTCTATACAAGGGCGATGTACTTGAGGACAATATTATGGAAATGGAAGAGGATGTAGATGAAGATGAAATGGGAGATATAATACTGCGTGAAGAGTTTGACAGAGCACTGAAAGACCTGAGTCGAAGCAAGGCCCCAGGAGTAGACAACATTCCATTAGAACTACTGACAGCCTTGGGAGAGCCAGTCCTGACAAAACTCTACCATCTGGTGAGCAAGATGTATGAAACAGGCGAAATACCCTCAGACTTCAAGAAGAATATAATAATTCCAATCCGAAAGAAAGCAGGTGTTGACAAATGTGAAAATTACCGAACTATCAGTTTAATAAGTCACGGCTGCAAAATACTAACGCGGATTCTTTACAGACGAATGGAAAAACTAGTAGAAGCCGACCTCGGGGAAGATCAGTTTGGATTCCGTAGAAATGTTGGAACACGTGAGGCAATACTGACCCTACAACTTATCTTAGAAGCTAGATTAAGAAAAGGCAAACCTACGTTTCTAGCATTTGTAGACTTGGAGAAAGCTTTTGACAATGTTGACTGGAATACGCTCTTTCAAATTCTAAAGGTGGCAGGGGTAAAATACAGGCAGCGAAAGGCTATTTACAATTTGTACAGAAACCAGATGGCAGTTATAAGAGTCGAGGGGTATGAAAGGGAAGCAGTGGTTGGGAAGGGAGTGAGACAGGGTTGTAGTCTCTCCCCGATGTTATTCAATCTGTATATTGAGCAAGCAGTGAAGGAAACAAAAGAAAAATTCGGAGTAGGTATTAAAATCCATTGAGAAGAAATAAAAACTTTGAGGCTCGCCGATGACATTGTAATTCTGTCAGAGACAGCAAAGGACTTGCAAGAGCAGTTGAATGGAATGGACAGTGTCTTGAAAGGAGGGTATAAGATGAACATCAACAAAAGCAAAACGAGGATAATGGAATGTAGTCGAATTAAGTCGGGTGATGCTGAGGGAATTAGATTAGGAAATGAGACACTTAAAGTAGTAAAGGAGTTTTGCTATTTGGGGAGCAAAATAACTGATGATGATGGAAGTAGAGAGGATATAAAATGTAGACTGGCAATGGCAAGGAAAGCGTTTCTGAAGAAGAGAAATTTGTTAACATCGAGAATAGATTTAAGTGTCAGGAAGTCATTTCTGAAAGTATTTGTATGGAGCGTAGCCATGTATGGAAGTGAAACATGGACGATAAATAGTTTGGACAAGAAGAGAATAGAAGCTTTTGAGATATGGTGCTACAGAAGAGTGCTGAAGATGGGTAGATCACATAACTAATGAGGAGGTATTGAATAGGATTGGGGAGAAGTTTGTGGCACAACTTGACTAGAAGAAGGGATCGGTTGGTAGGACATGTGTTGAGGCATCAAGGGATCACCAATTTAGTATTGGAGGGCAGTGTGGAGGGTATAAATTGTAGAGGGAGACCAAGAGATGAATACATTAAGCAAATTCAGAATGATGTAGGCTGCAGTAGGTACTGGGAGATGAAGAAGCTTGCACAGGATAGAGTAGCATGGAGAGCTGCATCAAACCAGTCTCAGGACTGAAGACCAGAACAACAACAAAAACATAATTATTGAGAAGCCACATCATCCACTGTAATTTACGACAAGTTAGATAAGTAATTGAAGATAATTGAGGGTCACTGTAGACCATTTTGATAGTTTTCTCTTTTGTGAAACTTAATTTAAACCTAGATTATAGATGTGATATGGCATAGGTCATCATCCTTCGATCCATTGTAGAACTTCGAAACCCACTCAGGGAATATTCGTTCAGTAAAATATGGCGTTTCAGTCTTCGATCGCTATTTTATTATTCAAAGGGGAAAAAGAAGACGTAGAGGAAATGACTAAAGTTTTAAACGAGCAGCATCCAAAAATCCAATTCACACTAGAAATGGAAAACAATAGGGCGATTAACTATTTAGATTTGACTGTCAGAAAGGAGGGAGGCAGGCACGTTTTCGGCGTCTATAGAAAAGACACTTGCTCCGACAACATCATAGTAGCGACGTCGCACCACCCGGCACAGCATAAAAGAGCGTACTTTTATGCAATGTGCAACAGAGCCCTCAGATTGCCACTACAGGAAGATGAGTTGCAGAAAGAACTGGATATTATTAAGCAAGTAGCAGCAGCTAACGGATACAGGACACAAGATGTTACACGTATGTTTAACAAAATCAAAAACAGATCCGCGGGCATCAGTAGCGATTCTAGGAAAATTAAAGTTAAGAAGAAGTTTGTCACCCTGACATACAAAGGGCGAGTGTCGGAAAGAATTGCTAAATGCTTTCCAAAAAACATCGCAGTGGCATTTCAGAACTAAGGGCAAATGGCACACAGATTAAGACATAAACCAGCAACGACGAAACAAATGAAATACAATAAATCCGGAGTGTATAAGATTAAATGTGCTGAATGTGACAGTTACTATATAGGACAAACAGGGCGGAATTTTGAAATTTTGAAATTCGATACAGGGAACATTGCAGTCATAACAATCGAACAGCATTTGGAACACATGTAAAAGAGAGTAGACATGAAGTGAGTAATATAAATGATCAAATGGAGGTGCTACATAAAGCTCCAAAAAGTCTCTATCTCAACGTGCTCGAAGAGATTGAAATATACGCACATCACAATAAAACCCCAGACCTACTACTTAATGAGCAAAGTGATTTTATGCACAGGAATTATTATAAGATTTTTAAAGACCTGTTTTAGGCTTCCTCTTGAATGCAACAGCACGCCCCAGTAAGAAACAGCTACAGCGGAACGGCCCTCAGCGTACTGGCGGCGAGGTGAATTGGGCGCGGCGCAAGACGACTCGGCGTGGCGTTGTATACGTTCTGACGTAGGGAAATCCACTCCACCACCAATCAAAAACAAAGAAGAGCAAACGCACATTTTCGGAAGAATATGTACATTTTAATTATATTTTATTTTTCTCTATGAAAAAATTTTAAATTAATGTAAAATTTTTCGTATCATGGTCCACTCAAAATGATTATTCATATGTTATTACCTAAAAATTGTTTTATTAAAAAGAATATTCGCCATTAATATATACGGCGAAATAATGACAGATGCACAATTGTTATAGGTAGAGGGCACTTTTTACTGTTACCAATCAGATTACGCTTAAATACTGCGATATAATGTTTTAACAGATTGAAATTTACTTTACTTATGACAGTGAACTGTGTGTTCTGTACGGACAAGTTACTCTGCAACTACAACATATGGTATGTTGGCATTTAATACGTTCCAAAATTTCTTTTTGTAAACTAAGATATTTTTATCGCTAACTGTATCTCTCTTATTAATTACATTTTTAACATTGTCTAACAGATCTGAAGATGGGCAGCTAGCCCGAAACCGGTTATTGAGAATAAAGACTAGCGATCGAAGACTGAAACGCCATATTTTACTTAATGAACGATCGCGGACCTCCCAGTGAGACAACCATGTCTTGTTTTGATAATATTCGTTCACATTTTTGTTGAACGCAGTTGGTTTTTATCATCCTGTATTAAAATATTTCCTTTTTATCAATAGTTCAATTTATAAACAATGTTTTGTGAGTAGAATAAAATTTCCAATGGTAAACTTAACTGCTTTTTCGACGTTATTTTACCAGCTAACTAAAAATAGGAAAGCCTTGAACCCCTTCCACTAAATTTAGTTAGTATTAAGATTCTTTTACAGGGAGTGCAGTGGAGCTGACGCTGAAATCATTAATTATTTGGTTATATCATCGCTAGTCTCACTGAACTCTTCTGAACTCTACATGTCATGTGTGGTCTGGCGTCTGCTTACCAGCAACAGGTCCTAGGTTCAAACTAGTCAATTCTCTAAAAAACACGCTCAGATCGTCGTTGCGCGAAAGTGGTAGGGAGACACGACTTAGAACAAACAGACACCACGTAGAATGTTAGGTAGTGGTTTTCAAATAGATCATGAACTTTTAGGTATGTAGTTGTTCTAATTTTCACATCTGTGCTTAAAAAAGTGAGTTAACAAATAATAAGAGCCTTATCATCCCTACTCCAGGAGCAAATATGAACTAAACCCACCCAGGGTTTCAAAATGTGATGAACACCACAGCTGCTGTGGCAGTGCCTTCAAATAAGCAGTTAAAACTCGGAAAGTGGGGCGCATCCTATTTAGAGTTACAGAGAAATTTATTTCGGTTTCCAAGTATAGTCGTTTTAGCGTGTAAAATCAGATATAAGTTTCAGTATAGGTAAACCAATTCGCGATTGACGATTCATTTCTCACTGACATAGCTTGCAAAGTAAATATTGACGTGATTCCAGAGTCTGGAAATGGTCGCAGCTGCAACAAGCACACAAACTATGCCCTGTTGGAGGGATGGAAATGGTACACAACACTAAAATTAAAATATTCACTTTGCCACCGAAGGTGCAACTTGATTTTAACTTCTAAGGAAAGTCTTACGGTGGAAGGATGGCAACTTTATATACTAAAATGACCATTTAAGTAAAAGCCCATGAAATGCAATCTTATATAAAATCATACAAGGTTGGCCAAACGAGTTAACATGCTCTACAGTACACAGATACCGCCTCTCAAGATGATAGGCAAGATGAAAACATATTTCAGGAATTAGGCCGTTATACTCCAAGCAATAAATTCGTTAACACACCGAATCCGACAAACATGACGGAGGCAGCTCAGAACGACAGACAGACACTAAACGCCTAACAAATGCGGACGAGAGACAGACGAGCAGGCTGGGGACGAGAGACTGACCAAGAAAACAAGTAAATTTTAACAAGAGTAAATCACACATCACCGATCACTTAACTGCTAATAAACTGAGATTTCTCGAGAAGACCTGGCGCAGCACCCCCAAATCGCTCTCCCGAAGCGTACGCTGCCATCCGCTTCAACGGACGCAGGAAGGCGCTCCGATCCCCCGTCTCTTCTCGTCCGCACGAACCGACCGACTGCCCGCTGTTCCGTCCGTGACTGCTGCTCCGTCGCGACTGACCTGCTGGTGTGTCTCCCACTCACTTGCAGACACACGACGGCAGAAATACTGGCTCGGACCCAACCATGCAGAGGAAACACGCCCACTGGCAAAACGACATCCCTGCACCAGGAAAGGACCGAGCCAAGCTCCACAAGATGGTAAGTGAAGGGGCCCAGAGGAGCCCGGAAAACCAGTTACACCGCGGCGTCGCAGCACGCACCGGCCAGACTGATGTCGTGCGTTGACTCCTGTTGCTCTCGTGTCGACCGCGATTTCACTACCCCTCGCTATACGGCGCGGCCCACTGGACTCACCTGGCGACCTCACATGCGCCGACGCTCAAGACGGACTAGTCATCTTGTATCTCAGAGCGTGACCGACCAACCGATCGATCGATCGATCGATCCAACCGCCAATGACCATTGCCTGAGCAAACTCAAGCAGACTGGCGGCCTAACGTGCAGACTCAGATGAAGGAACTAAGCCCCGACCGGGTGATCACTCGCCGAGTTCTCTTACTGGCGGAGTGGAAAGACTCATTTTGCTGGCTTTAAAGGTTGATCCTTACGAAAGACATACTGGCAGTCCGGACGACAAACAGGCACTAACTGCCTCACAAATGCGGACGAGAGACAGACTAGCAAGCTGGGGACGAGAGACTGACCCAGACTGACCCCAGACTGACCAACTGGCGAGCTTTTAGCGCTCCTTAAATGTACGTGAACAGGCAACCTTTCCCCTTTCCCACCAGGGGGAGACACCAAATCTGCGATTGCCACAGCGGCGCCACCGCCAGAAACGGAGGGCGACTGCTTCACACTACGCGCTGTGGCGCGCTCTTCAAAACAGCAATTTTTACCACGGCTCACTCCATATCATAAGGGAACTGGAAGAAGGACGACGATTTTGCCACTGCACTGTGGTGCGTTTCCATCCTACATACAGATACTGCAGTCTGAAGTAGCTGTGCGCCCCTCAGGGTGCATTCGTATCTGTCACCCAAACATTCTCTCTATCCTCATTATTTTGTACCATCCAACAGACTAAAACTACGAACTATAAAAACTTCGCTAATCTCACCTCGTAGGGAACTGAATAAGAACTGACCACATTTACGTCTTCCGACATATCGGGAAAAAAATACCATCTGCGTGTTGACCTTGACCATATGTTGTCATCCTATCAGATATACATGTTTTGTTCCATTGAAGCGGGTGACGAGTGGTCGAAGTGGCTACCACGGACCTGTGTAAAATTTTGTCACCTGTATTGCAAGAAGACCATATCAACCATCAGCCACAAGGAGAGGGTTCTTGTGCTGTTGTTCGATACAATTGCTTTCAGCTGTAACACACTGAAGCAGTGTATGATTACAGCTGTTTAAACACCTATATATTTTGTTTCTCTACCAGAACGTCGAGGTCTATGTAAGGTTCTAAACTGACATTAACAAGTTTCAAATTCAAATGGCTCCGAGCACTATGGGACTCAACTGCTGAGGTCATTAGTCCCCTAGAACTTAGAACTAGTTAAACCTAACTAACCTAAGGACATCACAAACATCCATGCCCGAGGCAGGATTCGAACCTGCGACCGTAGCGGTCTTGCGTAACAAGTTTCGATCCGTTGGCTCTGACTGAAAGCTGGACATCGCATGGTGTAAACTATACTGCTGCTACTCTCACAACACACAAGATAGTTAAAATAAAAGACAGAGACGGTGTTTCTTACTGACAAAAATATGGAAGACATCTCAATATATGGAAACGAGAAGAATTTGTGTCATTGTGAAGCACTTCCAAGCAGTTATCCGCAAGTGATCACCTCCACATTTACGTCTCCACTGCGATGAGCTAGCATCTATATCTACATCCATACTCCGCAAGTCATCTGACGGTGTGTGGCGGAGGGTACCTTGTTGGTTCTCCCTTCTATTCCAGTCTCGTACTGTTCATGGAAAGAAGGATTGTCGGTATGCATCTGTGTGGGCTCTAATCTCTCTGATTTTATCCTCATAGTCTCTTCGTGAGATATACGTAGGAGGGAGCAATATACTGCTTGACTCCTCGGTGAAGGTATGTTCTCGAAACTTCAACAAAAGCCCGTACCGAGCTGCTGAGCGTCTCTCTTGCAGAGTCTTCCACTGGAGTTTATCTATCATCTCCGTAACGCTTTCGCTATTACTAAATGATCCTGTAACGAAGCGCGCTGCTCTCCGTTGGACCTTCTCTGTCTCTTCTATCAACCCTATCTGGTACGGAACCCACACCGGTGAGCAGTATTCAAGCAGTGGGCGAACAAGTGTACTGTAACCTACTTCCTTTGTTTTTCAGACTGCACTTCCTTAGGATTCTTCCAATGAATCTCAGTCTGGCATCTGCTTTACCGATGATTAATTTTATATGGTCAATCCATTTTAAATCACTCCTAATGCCTACTCCCAGATAATTTGTGGAATTAACTTCTTCCAGTTGCTGACCTGCTATATTGTAGCAAAATGATAAAGGGTCTTTCTTTTTATGTATTCGCAGCACATTATACTTGTCTACATTGAGATTCAATTGCCATTCCCTGCACCATACGTCATTCGCTGCAGATCCTCCTGCATTTCAGTACAATTTTCCATTGTTAAAACCTCTCGATATACTACAGCATCATCCGCAAAAGCCTCGGTGAACTTCCGATGTTATTCACATGGTCATTTGTGTATATTGTGAATAGCAATGGTCCTACGACACTCAACTGCGGCACACCTGAAATCACTCTTACTTCGGAAGACTTCTCTCCATTTAGAATGACATGCTGCGATCTGTTATCTAGGAACTCTTCAATCCAATCACACAATTGGTCTGATAGTCCATATGCTCTTACTTTGTTCATTAAACGTCTGTGGGGAACTGCATCAAACGCCTTGTGGAAGTCAAGAAACACGGCATCTACCTGGGAATCCGTGTCTATGGCCTTCTGAGTCTCGTGGACGAATAGCGCGAGCTGGGTTTCACAGATCGTCTTTTACGAAACCCATGCTGATTCCTACAAAGTAGATTTCCAGTCTTCAGAAAAGTCATTATACTCGAACATGATACGTGTTCCAAAATTCTACAACTGGTAGACGTTAGAGATATAGGTCTATAGTTTTGCACATCTGTTCGACGATCCTTCTTGAAAACGGGGATGACCTGTGCCCTTTTCCAATATTTTGGAACGCTACGCTCTTCTAGAGACCTAAGGTACGCCGCTGCAAGAAGGGGGCCAAGTTCCTTCGCGTACTCTGTGAAAAATCGAACTGGTATCCCATCAGGTCCAGCGGCCTTTCCTCTTTTGAGTGATTTTAATTGTTTTTCTATCCCTCTGTCATCTATTTCGATATCTACCATTTTGTCATCTGTGCGACAATCTAGAGAAGGAACTACAGTGCAGTCTTCCTCTATGAAACAGCTTTGAAAAAATACATTTAGTATTTCGGCCTTTAGTCTGTCATCCTCTGTTTCAGTACCATTTTGGTCACAGAGTGTCTGGACATTTTGTTTTTATCCACCTACCGCTTTGACATAAGACCAAAATTTAGGATTCTCTGCCAAGTCAGTACACAGAACTTTACTTTCGAATTCATTGAACGCCTCTCGCATAGCCCTCCTCACACTACATTTCGCTTCGCGTAATTTTTGTTTGTCTGCAAGGCTTTGGCTATGTTTACGTTTACTGTGAAGTTTCCTTTGCTTCCGTAGCAGTTTTCTAACTCTGCTGTTGTACCACGGTTGCTCTTTTCCATGTCTTACGATCTTTCTTGGCACATACTCATCTAATGCATATTGTACGATGGTTTTGAACTTTGTCCACTGATCCTCAACACTATCTGCACTTGAAATAAAACTTTTGTGTTGAGCCGTCAAGTACTCTGAAATCTGTTTTTGTCACTTTTGCTAAACAGAAAAATCTTCCTACCTTTTTTTAATGTTTCTATTTACGGCTGAAATCATCGATGCAGTAACCGCTTTATGATCGCTGATTCCCTGTTCTGCGTTAACTGTTTCAAATAGCAGATGTCTCAGTGTTCCGTTTCGATTCATTCTCACATTGCAGTCATGTACGCTATCACTGTTTCACTGCTGGCCATACCCAGGAGATGTTGGTCCCACCAAGACTCTCTTCAACTCAAACAAGTGATGTCAGTTAATCATTGTGTGGTTATCAACATTGTACCAGAGGACGGGTGGGATGGAAAAGACACTGTCGATGCGCGATAGTGTACTGTAATAAGCACCACAGTTGACACTGCGATCAATTTTAGCGATTTTACAAGTTTTTCCGTAATTTCAACCCCGACTAATGACGTGGCAGCACGCTTCCCTGTTTCTATATCATCGCTAAACCACCCCTCCACTACTTTGCGAGTACCACATACTAGATTGCGCTGTACTTCAGTTCGTGGTTATTTCTCGGGAATATACACCAAAGTATACCAGACAGCGTCCTATGCCGATGTAGTTAGGTTAGCCACATATTCCTATCACTTTGAACATAGTGCTGAATTTACGATTAGTCATCTTTGCCTATGTGCATGGAAGTCACAGTCACAGTCATAGGATAAAGTTGGATATTGAAAGATTTCGCCGCATTGTCTTCGACCAACCCTCCCTGCAACACGTTCCTATATTTAATTTGCAACTGACCAGAAGTAGGAGGGTACTAGATCCGCTACGTTTCAGATCTCGTGAAGTAACGGAGCGGGATGAGCCCGTAACTGCTGTTGAGTGAAGACTATTCCTAATCAATCTTACTCACGGCACCCATCCAAGTGCACAAGATCTCTCCAGGTGTGTACCTGTTGAGGTACCAGTTATTGGTGTATAGTAGGCGTGGGGGTGTTGCGGTGATATAACAGACGATTATGAAGAAACGTGTGATTATGCATGGTGGAGCTACAGACATACAGAGTTTGAAGCATTTTAGGTAAATCAACTGTGCTATCAATTCTGAAGTACTGTTCTAGTGACTTGGGCCAATACCAAGAAGGTATTGGCAAGGCATAGCTGCCAACTTAGACATGCCATGCAGCACTATCTCCGTGCATGGAACACACAGTCTCTTCCACACACAACAGCTGTCATGCAAATGTGTACACAGGGTTTGCACTACCTCACACTTCCCTGTCGCTGATTTAGTTATGAAACAGAAGACTATTTACCCATAGAGCACTTTATAAATCGATCCATTCCGTAGCTGTCATGGTCGACTGTCTGAGTCCACAGAGATGGCGGGAACACATTCGTAGGTCAACATGACACGTGACCGGTTTTGGAAAGTCCAGTAGCAGCTCACTCTTTAATCCGGAAATGCCCATTCATTCCGCTTGCGCCATGCCGCAAGTCGTGGCCAACGAGCGTGTCAATGTGCTTTACTATATCTACTCAACCTCCTCTCTGTCATCATATTTAATCCAATTAGTGATGATCTTCATTCGACACTCACCATCCATAATTCCACTTTAAACAATTGTTCAGACCTCATATTATTATTATTATGATTCCAAATTCGCATACAATGTACGATGCTAACAATACATCTCATGATCTCAGAGGCTGAGTTAGCCAGCCGACTGTAAGAAATACAAGTTCTCTTAATTATTATGCCCCCTCAGTGTAGGAGAAAGTGTCTGACAATCTCAGTCCACAGAAGGCCACAATCTCTTACACGAAAATGCTCAGAAAATATCTCTGCACAACCTTCACCAAGTGTGCATTGGATCTGATCAAGTAAACCGTTTTACAGTATATACTCCATCGTATAACCACCTACAATTATTATTAACAGTAAATGTTAGTATCTTATATTCCACATTTGCAGCTAGGCTTTCCATACACCATTTACAACAATATGAGAACCTTGCTTTTACATCTGCAATAGTTTCTTGTTGTGGTTTTATGTTCTCCCTTTATGGCTGTTGTTTTCACTAAATACCCAAGTTTACGTTTCTTGAGTTCGATCTGATCCATTTCCTGTTTTCTGTTTGCGTGCACTTAAAAAAAATGGCTCAAATGGCTCTGAGCACTATGGGACTTAACGTCTGTGGTCATCAGTCGCCTAGAACTTCTTAAACCTAACCAACCTAATGACATCACACACATCCATGCCCGAGGCAGGATTCGAACCTGCGGCCGTTGCGGTCGCGCGGTTCCAGACTGAAGCGCTTAGAACCGCTTGGCCACTCCGGCCGGCTGCACTTAAAAGTTCAAAATGGCTCTGAGCACTATGGGACTCAACTGCTGAGGTCATTAGTCCCCTAGAACTTAGAACTAGTTAAACCTAACTAACCTAAGGACATCACCCACATCCATGCCCGAGGCAGGATTCGAACCTGCGACCGTAGCGGTCTCGCGGTTCCAGACTGCAGCGCCAGAACCGCGCGGCCACTTCGGCCGGCGCACTTAAAAGGTTAGACAGTTTGTTTATGGGGGATTATGGGGAACACGTCCCATAATGGGAATATATGTTTCTCCTGCTGTAATGCAGAACTTAATCGTCTCTTTTGGATCCAGTATTAAGAATCTCCAAGTAGTTTACAGAATAAAACCTGTAAGGGTGGGGGTTTTGTTTATGTTTGCTTATTCTTGAATTGAGAACAACTGTGTGAGGTGAAATGACAAGTTTAATGTCGCAATACTTCTCACCAAATAACAGATTTTCACACAGTTTTCAACTCGCCAACATAAAAACAGCGCAATGGATAACGCATCTTGCCAACATAAAAAAAAAATGGTTCAAATGGCTCTGAGCACTATGGGACTTAACATCTGTGGTTAGCAGTCCCCTAGAACTTAGAAGTACTTAAACCTAACTAACCTAAGGACATCACACACATCCAGAGGCAGGATTCGAACCGGCGACCGTAGCGGTCACGCGGTTCCAGACTGAAGCGCCTAGAACCGCACGGCCACACCGGCCGGCCAACATCAAAAGTGAAATAAGTTTATACACAACAATGTTAAATATTAACTATCTGAAAGAACATTAATCTTAAGCACAATATTATGAAAGTTTAATTGGCAGTTTCTTTACATTAATCCTAAGCACAATAATATGAAAGTTTAAATGGACGTTTCTTTACAAAATTGCTCCTACACATACGTTATTATGTTGGTCAGTACTACGAAAATCGTCCGATTCCGGTTCAAAGTTCGGTACTATTTAGGATGACAATCAAGTCTACGGTGGATGATTAGTCAAGTGACAAATTTGAGCGCAAGATTACCCAAGGCCGCTCGAATTTACAGTTGACGCAAGCTGGTGAACCAACAAAGTTTACGCCTCTGCACTCGGTATTTACCTTAAGCTGCGACGTGCTGCTGTCTGCAAGGCCGCTCTCTCCCACTGAAATTCCTACAAAACTAATCTGGCCTTTGCTGAACTTTCCAACGGTAACTTTCCCTATGTTTCTCGTTATGCGAGAGAACATGTACCCAGCCATAGTCTTATTATATGGCGATATACACGCGTATGCTTGGAGCAGCGTGCATATTATAGTACCTTCTCAGTTCTCGCAAGAACAGTTAACTAATTTGGCTGGTTCGTTTCTCCACAGTTGGAGCTAAGCGTTGCTACAGTTAATTTTAGCTGGAGTGAACCACTGTGAGCACAGCGTCCACACCAATTTCTTCTGTGCATCGTACGGAGCGTTAAGTGCTTTGTTCTGCACTTGACGCCAGTTCAGAGAAGAGTCCTCCCACAAAATTTCTCTCTTGTACTACTCATGGCAGAACTGCCTCCCTCCATTTGGGCTCCTTCTTCAAGTCACGGCTTTTTTTCGACCAATAGCAGCGTTCCTCTTATTTTGTAGAAACACCCTCTACCAATCACAACGTCCCTTCTATCAAACTGCGTCGAAACTTCAGTAGTTTCTCCTTCCTGGTGAGTTTCCGCCAATCGGACGTTTTGTGACCGTTCTAGACGCCTGCAGTACATTGACCCCTCCATGTGTCTCACTCGCTGAACGAAAATGCGTCACTTGCTTTTGTTCGTATCGCGTTGGAATTTCGAAACGCAGTTTTCTAAAGCTTTTTCTCTGCTCTTGTACCGATGCCCTCGCTACAGGCGGCCCTCCTGCTTGAATCACCTGGCCCGGGGTCGCTGTCCACCCTACTGCCACCCATTTAAGTGGCTGCCGGCGTAACTGCAGCAGCGCGGCTTCGCTACGCCGTTGTGGAGCTGGCTTTTCAAAACTAAACGTGACTCGACTCGTGTTCCCTGTTCTACCTTGCCCTCAAAGACATGCATTGTATAGGAATGGTGTGTTAATTACCGTCGACACTGTCATCCTGTTTTGCATTACATATTGATAGGCAAATGTTCTCATAACTGTCGATTTACGTTAGGTGTCATCTCCACCTTCTCATTGCGATTTGTAAAGGTCTCATGTAAGGTGCCAATCTGACCATTTGTTCTGCCACCTTACAACCTGTATGCAGGCTGTTTAAAAGAGTTTCTCACTCGGGTAATGACTTGACAGCTTGCACAGATATCATTCCTTGAAACCACCCCCATGTGGAAAGGGTAGTTGCGAGTCCTTATCAACATACATAGAAAATTTTTAGGCAGGTGTCACAGGAGGTCACTGAGCTGTTTCACACTAAGAAAGTCTCACTTATAAATCAACTAGAACTTTCTAAGTCATAAATTTCAGCTCGGTATATTACAAAAGCTCTTACAGCGGGAGGAGATAGAAGCCAAAAGACAAAGTCTCCCAGCCAGTCGGATGCTCAGTAACAAGTAATCAGAATGCTCAATTCACTGGAAGTTCCATGACGTCAGAGAGTCACAAGACATATTTTGTGCGAGGCATGAGAGCCTCTGCGGACTGATTCGAAGAAGACATGGGCAATGTATTTATGGACGGTTCTGTGACATCTGAGAGTCACGTGTAAAATCGGATATTGCAGCTGATTTCGGTTTCGGGACCAGTAAATTAACTTGCGATTGACATGTCTCACCACCATAGCTTGGAAAATAAATATTCATGTAATTCCAGTGTCTAGGAATGGTCGCAGCTGCAACTATAGCTCTCACAGTACTTTGTGTGCAATTGTGTTTTTAGTACTAGTATTGTGATATATTCAATTTGTGAACCGAATTCTTTACTTGAAATTTCCTGTGGCATATTTTCTGAAGCAGCAGCATTTTCAGACTTTCGTGACATACTCATGATATGTATGTGGCAATATTCCGCACACTGCTTAAACACCAGATTTAATAACTCCTGAAGGGTACCTTTGTGTCACAAAGAAAGTGTGCCAGGGACGAGGAGGAAGGATGAGGTATTTCCGGCATGGCAGGAAGTGGTTAGCGCGGTCCCGCGGCTGCTGCGTGTCGGACCCTGGTCGGTGTCGCGAGCCCTTCCAGTGGGAGGCACTCTGGAGGATGGTGAGACGTGATCGCCAGATATACACTACTGGCCATAAAAAGTGCTACACCACGAAGATGACGTGCTACAGACGCGAAATGTAACCGACAGGAAGAAGATGCTGTGATATGCAAATGATTAGCTTTTCAGAGCATTCAAACAAGATTGGGGCCGGTGGCGACACCTACAACGTGCTGACATGAGGAAAGTATCCAACCAATTTTTCGCACACAAACAGCAGTTGACCGGCGTTGCCTGGTGAAACGTTGTTGTGATGCCTCGTGTAACGAGGAGAAATGCGTGCCATCACGTTTTCGATTTTGATAAAGGTCGGATTGTAGCCTATCTCGATTGCGGTTTATCGTATCACGACATTGCTGCTTGCGTTGGTCGAGATCCAGTGACTGTTAGGAGAATATGGAATCGGGGGTTCAGGGGGGTAATACGGAACGCCGTGCTGGATCCCAAAGCCCTCGTATCACTAGCAGTCGAGATGACAGGCATCTTATCCGCTTGGCTGTAACGGATCGTGCAGCCACGTCTCGAACCCTGAGTCAACAGGTGGGGACATTTGCAAGACAACAACCATTTGCACGAAGAGTTCGACGACGTTTGCAGCAGCACGGGCTATCAGCTCTGAGACCATTGCTGCGGTTACCCTTGACGCTGCACCACACACAGGAGCGCCTGCGATGGTGTACTCAACGACGAACCTGGATGTACAAATGGCAAAACGTCATTTTTTCGGATGAACCCAGGTTCTGTTTATAGCATCATGATAGTCGCATACGTGTTTGGCGACATCGCGGTGAACGCACATTGGAAGCGTGTATTCGTCATCGCCATAATGGCGTATCACCTGGCGTGATGGTATGGGGTACCATTGGTTACAGGTCTCGGTCACGTCTTGTTCGCATTGACGGCACTTTGAACAGCGGATGTTACATTTCAGATGTGCTACGACCCGTAGCTCTACCCTTCATTCGATCCCTGCGAAACCTTCATTTCAGCAGGATAATGCACGACCGCATGTTGCAGGTTCTGTACGGGCCTTTTTGGATACAGTAAATGTTCGACTGTTGCCCTGGCCAGCACATTCTCCAGATCTCTCACCAATTGAAAACGTCTGGTCAATGGTGGCCGAGCAACTGGCTCGTCACAATACGCCAGTCACTACTCTTGATGAACTGTGGTATTGTGTTGAAGCTGCATGGGCAGCTGTACCTGTACACGCCATCAAAGCTCTGACTCAATGCCCAGGCATATCAAGGCCGTCAATACGACCAGAGATGGTTGTTCAGGGAACTGATTTCTCAGGATCTATGCACTCAAATTAATTGAAAATATAATCACATGACAGTTCTAGTATAATATATTTGGCGAATGAATACCCGTTTATCATTTGCATTTCTTCTTGGTGTAGCAATTTTAATGGCCAGTAGTGTATTTAGCGTGATCTCTGAATAAAAAAAAAGTCTAAATTCTTTAAATACCAGCGTCAATTTCCAAGTGTGTTGCGATTTCAGAAAGAAATAAGCAATATTCTTAAACAAATGCCTTATGACGCTGTATTAGCCTACCGTCATGAAGGACTCACAGCAGCTCGACACAGACTGAGCTAATTTCCCGCCAATTTCCAGAGGGGTGGGGCGAAGGGAGTGGGGGAGGGGGGGAGGGGGGGTCCAGCAGCGCCCTCTGGTAGTGGTGCTGTGAAGCAGTCAGTTGATCTCCGGAACACACAAAGTTTGATATTCCCGCCAATAAAATTTAGTTTCCCGCCACTTTTTTTTTTAATTTCCCTTCATTTCCAGGGGTTATGTTAGTGGAGGCAGCCCAGTCGCCTATTTTCCCGCCAAAATTTGAATATCCCACCAAGACGCCAGTGCAACGTTGCCAATGTTTTCACAGATGAGTGCCGATTTAGCCTGGAGTGTAATTCTTGATGGATTCGCATCTGGAGGGAACGTGGAACACTATTTCAGGCCCAAACACTGTGGAAAGTGATCGATATCGAGGAGGATCCATAATGGAGTGTGTGGTGTCACCGCCAGACACCACACTTGCTAGGTGGCAGCCTTTAAATCGACCGCCGTCCATTAGTATACGTCGGACCCGCGTGTCGCCACTATCAGTGATTGCAGACCGAGCGCCGCCACACGGCAGGTCTAATCTAGAGAGACTCCTTAGCACTCGCCCAGTTGTACAGCCGAATTTGCTAGCGATGGTTCACTGTCTACATACGCTCTCATTTTCTGAGACGACAGTTTAGCATAGCCTTCAGCTACGTCATTTGCTACGACCTAGCAAGGCGCCATATTCAGTTACTATAATTAATTCGAGAATGTATTCTGAACAGATAATATTGTGAATCATGTACCGTCAAGAGCGACGTTCATCATTAATGGATTAAAGTTAAGTATCAAACTAATTATGTCCGCTTTCTGAATGCCCATTCCTTGTCATGTTCCAGACCTCACATCAGTATAGTTCTGCCCTCCTCACGCTAGCCTGCTTGAGCTAAAACGCGTGCATTTCGGCCTCCACTCGTAACACGGTGTTGGCTCGTCTGCTAACACAAAAGAGTGTGCAGGTATTATGTTTATCATTCGAAGCCTTCTTCATGAAATTGTACGGGTGAATGGGCAGGATTCAACTGCTGTCAGATATAGATGCGATCTTGGGACCTCATATGCGGTGGCTGCATGGTGCTGTGGGCCCAGACTTCGTGTTGATGGGCGATAATAAACGATCTCATAGAGCCCAGGTGGTTGATCGTTTTCTTGGAAACGGAAAATATTGCACGCATGGCGTGGCTTGCTCGTTCTCCCGATTACAATCCCATAGAGCATGTCTGGGATGCACTATAGAGACGGGTTGCATCACGTCAGCACCCTCTAACCATTCTCCAAGACTTGCGAGCAGCTCTGCAGGAAGAATGGGCGTTATCGCCTCAGCATGAGACGATGACATCATTCACAGCATGCGTGGTCGTTGGCAGGCCAGTATTGCTGCCGGAGGTGGTCACACACTGTACTGGGCACATAACCAGGTTTTAGTCTATCGTTTAGCATGTTGCGATTGTTTACGTTCTAAATTCTTTAGATTCTTTCCACTTTACTATCGCCTGTTTCTAGTGTCTTGTGGCAAAATGGAAGTAACCTTGCAAAATTTCCGTTTGTTGCTTTAATTTTGGACAGCAGTGTATTTAGATCCATAAGTTACTTCCGTTTTGATGGAATGGTTGTGCACAATGTAATTGTAACGGAGTTGTCTGGAGTAAAATCGTGAATATTTGAACTGTTATAAATGTACTGAATCTACTGAACTGTCTGAACCGTAGAAAAAATAGCTGTTTTTAAGAGCGCGCTGCAGCGCGTTGTGAGAAGCAGTCGCCCTCCGTTTCTGGCGGTGGCGCCGCTGTGGCAATCGCAGCTTTGGTGTCTCCCTCTGGTGGAAAAGGGGAAAGGTTGCCTGTTCACGTGCATATAAGGGGCGCTATGAGCACGCCAGTCGGTCAGTCTGGGTCAATCGCGCGTCACCAGTTGCTGGTCTGTCTCTCGTTCGCATTTGTGCGGCAGTTAGTGTCTGTCTGTCGTCGGAGTGCTAGTATGTCTGTCGTTTGGATCAAACTTTAAAGCCGGCAAATGAGAGTCGCGTCCGTTGAAGCGGCTGGCAGCGGACGGTTCGGGAGAGCGTTCGAGGTGCTGCGCCAGGTCTTCTCGAGAAATCGCAGCTTATTAGAAGTTAAGTGATTGACTTCTAATTGTTTTCTTGGTGGGGTCACCAGCCGCTTTGTTCTGGGGTCGTCCCACCATTCTTCTCCGTTTGCCCACCCGCGGGAAGGTGGTTATTTATGGTGGTCCGTTTTTCTCTTGTGGAACTGGGGCGGGTTAGAGCAACCTGCGGTTCGGGTTGTTCAGTAATCTCCCTGTCAATCTGCCATACGTTAATAGCCGCCTCTGTCATGTTTGTTGGATTCGGTGTTAACGAATTTATTCCTGAAATATGTTTTTATCTTGCCTATCATCTTGAGAGGCAGTATATGTGTAATGTAGAGCATGTTGTATATTTTATAAGTCTGCATTTCCTGAGTTTTTATTTAAATGGTCATTTTAGTATATAAAGTTGCCACCCTTCCACCTAAAGAGTTTTTTTTTAATCAAGTTGCACCTTTGGTGGCAAGTTAATTTTTCTAATTTTAGTGTTTTGTACCATTTCCATCCCTCCTACGGGATGCACAGTTTATGTGCTTGTGTGAGTTGGTAAATTTTTAGTTTAAAGCAATCTGGTGTGCTGCAGATTTGCACCAGTGTAGTCTTTAAGAGGTTGTTGTGAGCGGTCGTGACTACGGCAAGGTCGAAAGGGAGCGAAAAGGTTCTCAGCCCGAAAGCTCATACTGTCAAAATTTGTTCTTTCTGCCTCTGAATAAATTGTAACTTGATATTTAGAGGGTGTTTTCTGATTATAATTTTAAATCTGTTTCTTAAAAAAAGGCTTTTAGGAATAAAATTTCCATTTGTTGAAAGAAATTTAATTTGTTTCCATCAGTTACCCACTGGTAACTACTTCCACGCTCACATAGTGTGATTAAATGTGTTAATTTTCTTGATGAATCGCTAGTAAATAAGGTAAATTCTTAAGAAAAGGTTTTGAAAGTAAATTCACAGTTCACTGTCTGTTCATGAAAGTAAGTGTAGCATCTACAGTTGTTTATTGACAACACATAGTTATCACAGTTATTTACAGCACCGGTGAATCGAGCACCGAAATTACGCATGCGTGAGAGTACATTGACAGAAGAACAAAGGTCAGATAGAGTCCGAGCCCATGCTATGTCGTCCTATAATAACACGTAACTGTCGCAGTCCCTGAGCTGAACCTTCGCCTAGCAAGGATGGTGCTCAAGAAAGTGAGGCCGTGCTGAGAAAACTCACCTGGCGGTGGTGCTGCCATCAAGTGAAGCAGGCGGCTGCGCCGGCCGTTGTGACCGAGCGGTTCTAGGCACTTCAGTCCGGAGCCGCGCTGCTGCTAAGGTCACAGGTTCGAATCCTGCCTCGGGCATGGGTGTGTGTGACGCCCTTAGGTTAGTTAGGTTTAAGTAGTTCTAAGTTCTAGGGGACTGATGACCTCAGATGTTAAGTCCCATAGTGCTCAGAACATTTGAAAGGCGGCCGCGTATTGCCATCTCGCGGACTGCGCCGAGTACGATGATACCTATTTCGCTTACGTCAATCTGTTGTAGAATAATGGAACATGTTTTATGTTCTCGTATTATGACGTTCTTAGATAATACAAATCTCCTTCATCATAACCAACATGGATTCCGCAAACAGAGATCATGTGAAACAGCTCGCCCTATTTGTCCAAGAAATTCACAGTGCCGTAGACACTGGCGAGCAGATTGATGCCGTATTCCTGGACTTCAGGAAGGCATTTGATACGGTTCCGCACTTACGTTTAGTGAAAAAAATACGAGCTTACGGAATATCGGACCAGGTTTGTGATTGGATTCAGGATTTCCTAGAAGAAAGAACACAACATGTCATTCTTAACGGTTCAAAATCTGCAGATGTAGAGGTAATTTCGGGAGTACCGCAAGGAAGCGTGATAGGACCTTCATTGTTTACAATATACATAAATGACTTAGTTGACAACATCGGTAGCTCCGTGAGGCTATTTGCAGATGACACGGTTGTCTACAAGAAAGTAGCAACATCAGAAGACTCGTACGTACTCCAGGAAGACCTGCAGAGGATTAATGAATGGTGCGACAGCTGGCAGCTTTCCCTAAACGTAGATAAATGTAATATAATGCGCATACATAGGGGCAGAAATCCATTCCAGTACGATTATGCCATAGGTGGTAAATCATTGGAAGCGGTAACGACCGTAAAATACTTAGGAGTTACTATCCGGAGCGATCTGAAGTGGAATGATCACATAAAACAAATAGTGGGAAAAGCAGGCGCCAGTTTGAGATTCATAGGAAGAATTCTAAGAAAACGCTTGTTCGTCCGATTCTTGAGTATTGCTCATCAGTATGGGACCCTTACCAGGTTGGATTAATAGAAGAGATAGACATGATCCAGCGAAAAGCAGCGCGATTCGTCATGGGGACATATAGTCAGCGCGAGAGCGTTACGGAGATGCTGAACAAGCTCCAGTGGCGGACACTTCAAGAAAGGCGTTACGCAATACGGAGAGGTTTACTATCGAAATTACGAGAGAGCACATTCCGGGAAGAGATGGGTAACATATTACTACCGCCCACATATATCTCGCGTAATGATCACAACGAAAAGATCCGAGAAATTAGAGCAAATACGGAGACTTACAAGCAGTCGTTCTTCCCACGCACAATTCCTGAATGGAACAGGGAAGGGGGGATCAGATAGTGGTACAATAAGTACCCTCCGCCACACACCGTAAGGTGGCTCGCGGAGTGTAGATGTAGATGTAGATTCCGGTCGTGATTTCTGGGCGCGCCGCCATAATGAGGATCTGAAAGAATGTAATGTCTATCGTAAAACGGCAGTATACGATACCGTGTCAGACAAGTTCAGTTAACATGTTTTGACGCGAAATGGTACAATTGAACATATCTTTACAAGACAAATTCGAATTGCAAAGGTGCTGAAGGTAGAGGAAGTAAAAAATTCTGTTTAACACTTTACTGTTGAGTGAGTATCATTTGACTGCTCGAATTAAATAGTGGGGCAAAATATCTGACTGTGAGGAAACACTGTGTGAGTGCGAACTACACTAATGCTCATAAATTAAGGATAATGCTGATACATAATGAAACAACGCTCTGGTGGGTGGTTTGCGGGCTTGAATCACCTAGGGGTATGACCATGCGGTGCATTTGACTTGCAGTCGTCGCACGGTGGCGCTGGTAGCAATCCACATACGCAGGGGTGTGCTGGTGCATGTCAGACTACGGTGCAGCGAGTAAGTGTGCAGACGTTTCAGACCTGCTAATAGTGACTGTGTGTTGAAAATGGCTCAAAGAACACATATTGATGACGTTATGAGGGGTAGAATACTAGGGCGACTGGAGGCTGGTCAAAAACAGCAGGTCATAGCGCGGGCCCTCCGTGTGCCACAAAGTGTGATCTCAAGATTATGGCAACGATTCCAGCAGACAGGAAACGTGTCCAGGCGCTAGAGTACGGGACGTCCACAGTGTACAACACCACAAAAAGACCGATATCTAACCATCAGTGCCCGCACACGGCCACGGACTACTACAGGTAGCCTTGCTTGGGACCTTACCGCAGCCACTGGAACAGTTGTCTCCAGACACACAGTCCACAGACGACTGAACAGACATGGTTTATTCGCCCTGAGACCCGCAAGGTGCATTCCACTGATCCCTGTTCACAGCATGGTGTCAAGAACACAGTACATGGTCATTGGAACAGTGGTCCCAGGGTATGTTCACGGACGACTCCGGGTATAGTCTGAACAGTGATTCTCGCCGGGTTTTCATCTGGCGTGAACCAGGAACCAGACACCAATCCGTTAATGTCCTTGAAAGGAACCTGTATGGAGGTTGTGGTTTGATGGTGTGGGCTGGGGTTATGATTGGTGCACATACACCCTTGCATGTCTTTGACAGAGGAACTGTAACAGGTCAGGTGTATCGGGACGTCATTTTCAGGGGTGCAGTGGTTCCCACCTTCCTCCTGATGGGTGACAACGCACGGCCCCACCGAGCTGCCATCGTGGAGGAGTACCTTGAAACAGAAGATATCAGCCGAATCGAGTGGCTTGCCTGTTCTCCAGACCTAAACACCATCGAGCACGTCGGGGATGCTCCCGGTCGATGTATCGCTGCACGTCTTCACACCCCTAGGACACTTCAGGAGCTCCGACAGGCACTGGTGCAAGAATGGGAGACAATACCCCAGCAGCTGCTCGACCACCTGATCCAGAGCATTCCAACCCGTTGTGCGGCCTGTTTACGCGTGCATGGTGATCATATCCCATATTGATGTCGGGGTACATGCGCAGGAAACAGTGGCGTTTTATAGCACATGTTTCGGGACGGTTTTCTCAACTTATCACCAATACCGTGGACACACAGATCTGTGTCGTATGTGTCCCCTATGTGCCTATGCTATTACCGCCAGTTTTCTGTAGTGTCACGTTGTGTGGCACCACATTCTGCAATTATCCTTAGTTTATGAGCATGAGTGTACAATATACACTCTAAGAGAAGAAGAGATGAACCATGAAGGAATTAACGAAAGGAACGGAAATCGGCAGTGTGATGTACATGTACAGACCAACAAATGATTACAATTTAGAAAAAAATGAATTATTTATTCAAGAGAAAGAGTTTTATAAATTGACCAGGTCAGTAACGTAATGGTCCTTATGCAAGCAATCATTTGGGTTACCATTGATTGACAGATTTGGTGGATGTCCTCGTGAGGGGTATCGTGTCAAATTCTGTCCAGTTGGCGCGTTAAATTGTCAAAACCCCGATCTGGCTGGTGGCTTCTCCCAATAATGTTCCAGAAGTTGTAAGGGGTCCGCAGGCCCTTACTACTAAGTTTGCGCTCACACAGGTCGACAGGGCAACTATCGAGTAGTGTGTGTGTGCAGGTCGCGAGAGCTAGAGGGGGTTCACCGGAGTGCCGAGTGCTGCTTGGGTAGATTCCCGCGAGGCGGGAAGAACTAGGCGGAGAGCAGTGTGGAGAGTGCCGAGTCAGGGTGTGGTAGGTTCCCCCGAGGCGGGCAGAGCTGTGCAGAAGCCAGCAGTTGAATTAAGGCAAATTACCGGCAAAAGGGAATGGCCATCGCCGTGGTCTAACCCCTTTGCGTTAAGATTATACGGGAAGGTGAGAAAGTTTAATTATAGAGTGATTTCAGTGATATTAAGTGCCGATATTGAACTTCCGCGTCTACCGCGCCGGCATTACTTGGATTACAGTGAATGGATGTTGCGTGTGACGATTAAGAATAACTAGAGAAACCTGTGCTGAGATTAGCCGTCATTTACAGTGTATTGACGAAGGCAGTGGCTGTCTCCTTATTTTTGTGCTTTTGCTAAGAATATAGATCTTGTTTGTGAAACTGTGTTGTGTCCTTCTTACCACCAAACAGTACTTATTACAGTATTTGCGAAGGACAATACGGAATGTAACATCCCCTGAGCAGTCCAATCCGATTGCCAGCCCATTAGGTACACGGTCACATTAATCAATTATCTAAATTTGGGCTGCTATTCAGATCCCGAACGAGCGGGAACAATAAAATAAATAAAAGGGTATGTTACACCCTTGGCTTACCGTGAAAGGACAAGTGCAATTTTCGGACGAGTCGTACTAATTTTTCAAGGTGGAATCGGGACAGTACATGAACGTTAAAATCGCGACAAGGAACAGTGCATTTTTTTTTAACAATACGAAGTAATAATATCGCACGATTGTGACAAAACTGTTTTTCTGGCCATATTAAACTGTGTTGTAAAGTGCAAATGCGAAAATTCGCACGAAAAACTGTGAAAAGTGGACGCTAAAGAAAGACACGTGTGAACAGTAAAATAGTGAGACAAGCCAAGATTTCGTCACAAAAGTTGTTAGAAAGGTGTTTAGTGATAACATGTTGACGGAAATTATTTTTTGAACGGTGAAAATCGGACGGTTTAGTGTGGACCCGTAAACTGTTATGCTGACGACAAGGTATTGTGGCAACGCAACTAGTGAGTGACGTCACGCAGAGCCACGTAGCAGTTGCACCAAAGAGCTTCGATCCGCGAGGTGATGTCACACGACACCACGGCGAGCGACGCAACTTCGAGATACCGAGCACAGTCCCGACATCTAGGGGCCGAACTACAAACTACGCCCGCCTACAGCGCCACGGAGCGACGCAACTTCGAGACTACGAGCGCAGTTCCGGCATCTAGCAGCCGAACTACGAACTACGCCCGACTGCAGCGCCACGGAGCGGCCGACGGGGAACTACGTCGCCTTGCAGCTGATCTTCAACTTCACGCGAGCTCCAGCGGCGGCACAGCCACGCCCATCTCAAACGTCAAAACATCGCGACACGCGGTAACGTCAGTTGGTGAGTGAAGACGACGGGTTAAAATAACAGTAAATTGCAGTGTGCAGTATTCACGATAAATAAACAGTTTTTAACTGATATTTACATTAGAAAAAGTGCTCAATTGCAATAATTTCAGAAAAGTTGGGAAACATACTATGAAGTATAGCATGCTTACTTATGCACACTGCACTGGATAAATGATACTTGTTTTGATGAATTTGCATTTATAGATTTTGTGAGTGTTATGATTATCTTGTTTAAAACATTTTTACATAAACTGTGTATGTGGAAATTGTTACTGGAAATGTAGGTTTTTGAGGGCTGTTATGTTCAGTACTCATGCATGTTGTATCATTTTGGGAATTAACTGAAAGAATTGCAGGGACTATTTGATTAGTTTCATGGTAATTAGGAGTGTTTTGGGTTATTGGAGGTTATTTTGTATTACTTGCCTGTACATTAAAAATAAACCAAACATGGCTTCTGAAGATAAGCAGGTCTGTGAGGCAGTAGTTGAAAGGAAAGGAATAGGACAAGAAGACAGAGATGATTCAGGAATCAGTGATTGTGGACTGTCATTAGGAAGCCCGTCAGCACATTCAACTAGTTACCCTGAGACACCGGGACAAGCGATGAGAGCTAGGCCAGTTTCAGAGGATGCAGATAGGTGGTCGATGTTGGTAGACTTGATAAAGAAAAATTCACAAGAAAATAGAGAAGAAGGAAGAATATTCCAAGAAGCAGTAGAGAAAGGTTTACGAGAAACAAGAGAATCACTAAAAGGTTTACAAGAAACTAACGCATCGTTAGAGAAGCGTTTACAAGAAACTAACGCATCGTTAGAGAAGCGTTTACAAGAAACTAACGCATCGTTAGAGAGGAATTCACAAGAAACGAGAGAATCACTAAAGGAAGATTTACAAGAGATCAAAACATCACAAATGAAGATGGAATATAATTTGAAGAAGGAAATGCAGGAGTTGCAAGAACGACTGAAGATGGACATCGACGAGAGAGAAAAGAAGCTACAGAAGAGCATAGACCAAGTCCAGGGAGACGTGGGAAAGGTGGAAGGAAAATTAACAAAAAAGATAGAAGAAGATATTGAAGAAACGAAAGCCGAGTTGGGAGAAAGAATCAACGAAGTGGAAACAAATTGCAATCATCGAATCGCCGAGGTGACGCAGATGCAGAAACAATGCAATGAGGCGGTTAAGGGGATAGGAGATAGGCAAAACCAACTAGCTGTCAATCTGAGAAATGCTATAGCCGTGCAACGAGAGGAGGATAACAAGAGGGTTGAAATGGAGGTCAAGCAGTTACACCAGGGAGTGCAGCAATTGGAAAGCAAGACAGAAGAAATTGATAGACGAATTAGCAATGCCACCTTAGCCGTTGGGGGAGGTAAGGTCGTTACATTGATGAGCAGTGATAATCGGTGCATCCAAAGTAATACAGGGCAGAAATTTAAACCGAAAGGAGGATTGCACCCAATGATATTTATGAAATGGCTAAAAGGAGTCTTCCCAGCACATCTTAAGGACTCAGACAAGATTCAATTTGCAATAGATAGAATGGAAGGTGATGCCTTCACTTGGGGAGTCAGGAAGAAGGAAGGGACTACTAGTTATGACCAGTTTGAAGAGGAATTCTTGAAGAAATACTGGTCCACAAGTCATCAATGTGCAGCAATTGAGGACCTACTCCATCGCAAATCACTTAGTACATGGAGGGGAACGTTGAGAGAGTTTACCGAACACTTGTGGGAATTGGTCGAGACCTTGGAACAACCCCTGAGTGATAACGTAATGATATCTGCGATAAAAAGAAGATTGAATCAGAGAATGCAAGAAACTATATCTAGGAGCCTAATCAAAGATGGGGAGGCCTTAATGAAGATACTGGAGCAGTTGGAATCTATTAAATCACAGAAATACAAGCAAGCTCATGATCGAAACAGAGAAGGGAGTAATGACCCAAGGATTCATATTAATCATTCGTCTGATTTCCGAGGAAGAGGCGGAGGAACCGAGAAACCAAAGGACACTCCAGGTGAGGTCCGGTCAAGAGTGAGGGCTATAAGGACCCGAATAAACCTGCTAAGACATGGTTAGGACATTTCACTGTAAAATGGACATTTGAAAGAGGGAAGCATTTATTTACATTGTGTTTTGTGATGTATTACAATTAGAGTAGTATATTTCATGTCAAAGATTATCTAGGGATGAAAGTAAAACCTGTAATAACTATTTTGTAGTAATAATTCATATGTTATGTGTTTAGGTAATAATATTTGAGTGTATATGTTGTGTGTTGTCATCTGATATTGGACCAGAGAGGACTATTGCTGGTTGAGATGAAAAATTGTAAATTTTGGACAATGCCATTTATGTGATGTAAGAACCTTTTGTAGAAATTGTTGTGGAGGCAGCCCACTACCGGAGTCCAGGATTATTTTGAAAAATTGTAAATTCATTAATGATTTGTATTGCATGTTTTGTTCAAATGTAACTATGTTTTTAAATCCCTTGCCGATTCTTTTTCGCCTGCGGTTCAAAAGAAGTTTTTGAGGGCGGGGATGTAAGGGGTCCGCAGGCCCTTACTACTAAGTTTGCGCTCACACAGGTCGACAGGGCAACTATCGAGTAGTGTGTGTGCAGGTCGCGAGAGCTAGAGGGGGTTCACCAGAGTGCCGAGTGCTGCTTGGGTAGATTCCCGCGAGGCGGGAAGAACTAGGCGGAGAGCAGTGTGGAGAGTGCCGAGTCAGGGTGTGGTAGGTTCCCGCAAGGCGGGCAGAGCTGTGCAGAAGCCAGCAGTTGAATTAAGGCAAATTACCGGCAAAAGGGAATGGCCATCGCCGTGGTCTAACCCCTTTGCGTTAAGATTATACGGGAAGGTTGGTTGGTTGGTTGGTTGTTTGGGGAAGGAGACCAGACAGCGTGGTCATCGGTCTCATCGAATTAGGGAAGGATGAGGAAGGAAGTCGGCCGTGCCCTTTCAGAGGAACCATCCCGGCATTTGCCTGGAGTGATTTAGGGAAATCACGGAAAACCTAAATCAGGATGGCCGGACGCGGGATTGAACCGTCGTCCTCCCGAATGCGAGTCCAGTGTCTAACCACTGCGCCACCTCGCTCGGTATACGGGAAGGTGAGAAAGTTTAATTATAGAGTGATTTCAGAGATATTAAGTGCCGATATTGAACTTCCGCATCTACCACGCCGGCATTACTTGGATTACAGTGAATGGATGTTGCGTGTGACGATTAAGAATAACTAGAGAAACCTGTGCTGAGATTAGCCGTCATTTACAGTGTATTGACGAAGGCAGTGGCTGTCTCCTTATTTTTGTGCTTTTGCTAAGAATATAGATCTTGTTTGTGAAACTGTGTTGTGTCCTTACCACCAAACAGTACTTATTACAGTATTTGCGAAGGACAATATGGAATGTAACATCCCCTGAGCAGTCCAATCCGATTGCCAGCCCATTAGGTACACGGTCACATTAATCAATTATCTAAATTTGGGCTGCTATTCAGATCCCGAACGAGCGGGAACAATAAAATAAATAAAAGGGTATGTTACACCCTTGGCTTACCGTGAAAGGACAAGTGCAATTTTCGGACGAGTCGTACTAATTTTTCAAGGTGGAATCGGGACAGTACATGAACGTTAAAATCGCGACAAGGAACAGTGCATTTTTTTTTAACAATACGAAGTAATAATATCGCACGATTGTGACAAAACTGTTTTTCTGGCCATATTAAACTGTGTTGTAAAGTGCAAATGCGAAAATTCGCACGAAAAACTGTGAAAAGTGGACGCTAAAGAAAGACACGTGTGAACAGTAAAATAGTGAGACAAGCCAAGATTTCGTCACAAAAGTTGTTAGAAAGGTGTTTAGTGATAACATGTTGACGGAAATTATTTTTTGAACGGTGAAAATCGGACGGTTTAGTGTGGACCCGTAAACTGTTACGCTGACGACAAGGTATTGTGGCAACGCAACTAGTGAGTGACGTCACGCAGAGCCACGTAGCAGTTGCACCAAAGAGCTTCGATCCGCGAGGTGATGTCACACGACACCACGGCGAGCGACGCGACTTCGAGATACCGAGCGCAGTCCCGACATCTAGCGGCCGAACTACGAACTACGCCCGACTGCAGCGCCACGGAGCGGCCGACGGGGAACTACGTCGCCTTGCAGCTGATCTTTTACTTCACGCGAGCTCCAGCGCCGGCACAGCCACGCCCATCTCAAACGTCAAAACATCGCGACTCGCGGTAACGTCGGTTGGTGAGTGAAGACGACGGGTTAAAATAACAGTAAATTGCAGTGTGCAGTATTCGCGATAAATAAACAGTTTTTAACTGATATTTACATTAGAAAAAGTGCTCAATTGCAATAATTTCAGAAAAGTTGGGAAACATACTATGAAGTATAGCATGCTTACTTATGCACACTGCACTGGATAAATGATACTTGTTTTGATGAATTTGCATTTATAGATTTTGCGAGTGTTATGATTATCTTGTTTAAAACATTTTTACATAAACTGTGTATGTGGAAATTGTTACTGGAAATTTAGGTTTTTGAGGGCTGTTATGTTCAGTACTCATGCATGTTGTATCATTTTGGGAATTAACTGAAAGAATTGCAGGGACTATTTGATTAGTTTCATGGTAATTAGGAGTGTTTTGGGTTATTGAAGGCTATTTTGTATTACTTGCCTGTACATTAAAAATAAACCAAACATGGCTTCTGAAGATAAGCAGGTCTGTGAGGCAGTAGTTGAAAGGAAAGGAATAGGACAAGAAGACAGAGATGATTCAGGAATCAGTGATTGTGGACTGTCATTAGGAAGCCCATCAGCACATTCAACTAGTTACCCTGAGACACCGGGACAAGCGATGAGAGCTAGGCCAGTTTCAGAGGATGCAGATAGGTGGTCGATGTTGGTAGACTTGATAAAGAAAAATTCACAAGAAAATAGAGAAGGAAGAATATTCCAAGAAGCAGTAGAGAAAGGTTTACGAGAAACAAGAGAATCACTAAAAGGTTTACAAGAAAATAACGCATCGTTAGAGAAACGTTTACAAGAAACTAACGCATCGTTAGAGAAGCGTTTACAAGAAACTAACGCATCGTTAGAGAGGAATTCACAAGAAACGAGAGAATCACTAAAGGAAGATTTACAAGAGATCAAAACATCACAAATGAAGATGGAATATAATTTGAAGAAGGAAATGCAGGAGTTGCAAGAACGACTGAAGATGGACATCGACGAGAGAGAAAAGAAGCTACAGAAGAGCATAGACCAAGTCCAGGGAGACGTGGGAAAGGTGGAAGGAAAATTAACAAAAAAGATAGAAGAAGATATTGAAGAAACGAAAGCCGAGTTGGGAGAAAGAATCAACGAAGTGGAAACAAATTGCAATCATCGAATCGCCGAGGTGACGCAGATGCAGAAACAATGCAATGAGGCGGTTAAGGGGATAGGAGATAGGCAAAACCAACTAGCTGTCAATCTGAGAAATGCTATAGCCGTGCAACGAGAGGAGGATAACAAGAGGGTTGAAATGGAGGTCAAGCAGTTACACCAGGGAGTGCAGCAATTGGAAAGCAAGACAGAAGAAATTGATAGACGAATTAGCAATGCCAACTTAGCCGTTGGGGGAGGTAAGGTCGTTACATTGATGAGCAGTGATAATCGGTGCATCCAAAGTAATACAGGGCAGAAATTTAAACCGAAAGGAGGATTGCACCCAATGATATTTATGAAATGGCTAAAAGGAGTCTTCCCAGCACATCTTAAGGACTCAGACAAGATTCAATTTGCAATAGATAGAATGGAAGGTGAGGCCTTCACTTGGGGAGTCAGGAAGAAGGAAGGGACTACTAGTTATGACCAGTTTGAAGAGGAATTCTTGAAGAAATACTGGTCCACAAGTCATCAATGTGCAGCAATTGAGGACCTACTCCATCGCAAATCACTTAGTACATGGAGGGGAACGTTGAGAGAGTTTACCGAACACTTGTGGGAATTGAACGAGACCTTGGAACAACCCCTGAGTGATAACGTAATGATATCTGCGATAAAAAGAAGATTGAATCAGAGAATGCAAGAAACTATATCTAGGAGCCTAATCAAAGATAGGGAGGCCTTAATGAAGATACTGGAGCAGTTGGAATCTATTAAATCACAGAAATACAAGCAAGCTCATGATCGAAACAGAGAAGGGAGTAATGACCCAAGGATTCATATTAATCATTCGTCTGATTTCCGAGGAAGAGGCGGAGGAACCGAGAAACCAAAGGACACTCCAGGTGAGGTCCGGTCAAGAGTGAGGGCTATAAGGACCCGAATAAACCTGCTAAGACATGGTTAGGACATTTCACTGTAAAATGGACATTTGAAAGAGGGAAGCATTTATTTACATTGTGTTTAGTGATTTATTACAATTACAGTAGTATATTTCATGTCAAAGATTATCTAGGGATGAAAGTAAAACCTGTAATAACTATTTTGTAGTAATAATTCATATGTTATGTGTTTAGGTAATAATATTTGAGTGTATATGTTGTGTGTTGTCATCTGATATTGGACCAGAGAAGACTATTGCTGGTTGAGATGAAAAATTGTAAATTTTGGACAATGCCATTTATGTGATGTAATAACCTTTTGTAGAAATTGTTGTGGAGGCAGCCCACTACCGGAGTCCAGGATTATTTTGAAAAATTGTAAATTCATTAATGATTTGTATTGCATGTTTTGTTCAAATGTAACTATGTTTTTAAATACCTTGCCGATTCTTTTTCGCCTGCGGTTCAAAAGAAGTTTTTGAGGGCGGGGATGTAAGGGGTCCGCAGGCCCTTACTACTAAGTTTGCGCTCACACAGGTCGACAGGGCAACTATCGAGTAGTGTGTGTGCAGGTCGCGAGAGCTAGAGGGGGTTCACCAGAGTGCCGAGTGCTGCTTGGGTAGATTCCCGCGAGGCGGGAAGAACTAGGCGGAGAGCAGTGTGGAGAGTGCCGAGTCAGGGTGTGGTAGGTTCCCGCGAGGCGGGCAGAGCTGTGCAGAAGCCAGCAGTTGAATTAAGGCAAATTACCGGCAAAAGGGAATGGCCATCGCCGTGGTCTAACCCCTTTGCGTTAAGATTATACGGGAAGGTGAGAAAGTTTAATTATAGAGTGATTTCAGAGATATTAAGTGCCGATATTGAACTTCCGCATCTACCACGCCGGCATTACTTGGATTACAGTGAATGGATGTTGCGTGTGACGATTAAGAATAACTAGAGAAACCTGTGCTGAGATTAGCCGTCATTTACAGTGTATTGACGAAGGCAGTGGCTGTCTCCTTATTTTTGTGCTTTTGCTTAGAATATAGATCTTGTTTGTGAAACTGTGTTGTGTCCTTCTTACCACCAAACAGTACTTATTACAGTATTTGCGAAGGACAATATGGAATGTAACATCCCCTGAGCAGTCCAATCCGATTGCCAGCCCATTAGGTACACGGTCACATTAATCAATCATCTAAATTTGGGCTGCTATTCAGATCCCGAACGAGCGGGAACAATAAAATAATAAAAGGGGATGTTACAAAGTTCTCATATGGGTAGAGATACGGCGACTTTGCTGGACAACATATGGTTGGGCTAGCACGAAGACAAGCAGTAAAATCTCTCGCCTTGAGCGGTGAGGCATTATCTTGCTAAAATGTAAGCCCAGGATGGCTTGCCATGAAGGCAACAAAAAAAGCACAGAATATCGACGGCGTATCGCTGTGCTGTAAGGGTGTCGTGGATGACAACGAAAGGAATCCTGTTATGGAATGAAGTGGTATCCCAGACCATCACTCCTGGTTGTCCGGACAGATGTCAGGTGACAGCCTGGTACCCCTTGGTATTCCAACTCTGTCTGAGGCATCTCCAAACGCGTCATCAAGGCTCAGTTCGTAGCGGGACTCACCACTGAAGCCAGTTCTACTCCAGCGAATCAAATTCCAGGCCAAAGACGTGTCTAGAGAGCGACCGGACAGCGGTTGGATACCAACGTGACTGCCGCCCCCACACTGCCTGAAAACCAGGAAAGATGGTCTGAGATGCCGTTTCATTTCGTAACTGTACCAGACTTAAGAGAGCTTTTAGTTTGTTTTAGGTCTGTGCGTGGAATGATGTTGATATTTTGTCGATTGCGGCAATAACTTCCTGTGTGGGGAGATCCTCTGAGGGACTTGTATTGTACTGTTGCAGTGCAGTCCATCTGAAACTTGCTGCTTAAAACTTGGGACTGCAGCTCTGATGTTACATATTACTGTTTAATCTTAAATGTCTTGGATGTAATATGGTTGTTGAGGATTATGTAATTAATTTTGATAGCTGGTTCCTTAAAGGAAGTATTTCGTTTTAAAATATGTGCTCGGTCAGATGCACAGTAATATGCCGACGATATCCAGCGCTCGTCTTGTTGCCGATCATGGCAAGCCACACTGGGCTCACATTTCAGCAAGATAATGTCTGCCCCCACATAATGAGAGTTTCTACGGGTTTTGTTCGTGCTTGCCAAGTCCTACCATGGCCAGCCAGGACACCTGATCTATCCCAAATTGAGAACGTTCGGAGGATTATGGGCAGGGCACTCCAACCATCATGAGATTTTGACGATCTAATGCGCCTGTTGAGTAGAGTCTGGTATGATATCCTTCAGGAGAACTTCCAACAACACTGTCAACCAATGCTAAGCCGACTAACTGCTTGCATAATGGCCAGAAGTTGACCAATGCGTTATTGAGCTGCTCAATTTGTGAAGCTCTTTCTCTGGAAGAAATGATCCAAATTTTCTAAAACTGTAATCATTTATTTGTAAATGTATAGCACATGTACTAATTTCGGCTAATTCCTTAGTGGTGCGACTTTTCTTGTCTTAGAGTCCTTTTTTATTATTATGATTATTAATTTGAAATAATTCATTTGGAGTCTGTTTTTCATTGTTATATGTCTTTACTTGAGATCTGTTAAGTAATGTTTAGTTCCAATGTAAACAGTCACTGCTTTGTCTACATAATGGCTGTCACCGTAGAGAGTGATTGCTTTCCCGCCTGAGATGTATCTTCCGCAGCAGTTGACAAATGCGGGAGTTACAGAGCACAGATGTTCTGCAGTCCGTGGGATGATGCTAATATGAAGATGAATGAGCTCTAAAATATATTAAACTGTCTGCAAAATGCTAAATGGCCAAAACTGCTGCTCTGGTGCTCCGCCTTGCTGTTTAAAATTTGTCGATAAAGCGTTTTTAAATTCTTTAGCTAGATACTGTAATGAGATATGTTGGGCTGACATACGAACATAATTTGGCTGAACAATAATGAACATGTACGTACAAATATGAGTAGCATATCATCACTTCATTAAGATTTCAATGTTAAATTAAACGCTTGTCTTGGCCCTCACATTAACTTATTTGACGAAAATTTCTCTGTTCACAGTCCCCTCTCTCAAGCATGAAAGATCTATAACAGTTTCATAATAGAGGCTGTACCACCGTTGTGCTTCACAGTCTCCTGTGCCTCTCAGGCGAAATAACATCATTATTTCCGTCGCACACAGTCTCTGCTGATATATCCAATATTCGTGTTCTTCTGTTGAAAACCACTTGCAGCCCTTTTCTTTTCCGATGTTCTGTACACCTTTTGATAGATCTTCCACTGAATCTTCAGTTCAAAAAACCATGACCTCCTAGTAAAATTTGGAATTTCACTGCTACAGTTCTGGTATGATAATCAGCTGGCTACTCCTTCTCTGCACTTTCAAACCGCTTCCACGATCTCCGTACTATTGCTATACTATTACTATAAAGAAAACTACGACTTTTCTGTATAATTATCAGTACATAAATTATGTGCAGTCAAAGTTACATAGAACACAACAACATATTTAAAGAATAAATTGAATTTACATTAGAAAAAAATTAATGCTATACAAATTACATTAAATCACCGTTATGCATACCATCTATCATTAAATATACGCTGTGTTATTTTGTGACGGAGAAAATCTGCATCACAGAATCTCGTGGACATTAAACGTCACTTTGTACTACATGACAAGGTTGATAGGTGGCTTTCGAACTGCACTTAGATCCACGGGCCATGCTGAGTTCAGTGGGAGGTCGTCTCGAGGTGTGGCAGGGGGCGAAAGACAGTCCGGAGGGCTGAACGGAAGACCTCTCCAGTTTGTCTGACGAACCGGTTTCAGGCTCTGTCTCAGGCTGATACTGACCTTCGGCCTGACATGGCTGCTTGTCCTGTTCCAGAGGTTGCCCCTCAGTCTGCAAGATCCGGGCGGTCGCAGAGGGTGCACCCATCTGCAGGTGGTCGCTCATGTTGGCACCAATGATGTGTGTCGCTATGGATCGGAGGAAATCCTCTCTGGCTTCCGGCGGCTATCTGATTTGGTGAAGACTGCCAGTTGGGAGCTCCAACGTCAGGCGCGTAATGGGGCCCCTTAGGGAAATGGCAGCAAGAGAGGGGAAGAAAACCAATGTGCACTCCGTGTGCATACCCGGGGGATTCATTCCAGATGTGGAAAGGGTCCTTCCGGATGCCATGAAGGGTACAGGGTGCACCCATCTGCAGGTGGTCGCTCATGTCGACACCAATGATGTGTGTCGCTATGGATCGGAGGAAATCCTCTCTGGCTTCCGGCGGCTATCTGATTTGGTGAAGACTGCCAGTCTCGCTAGCGGGATAAAAGCAGAGCTCACCATCTGCAGCATCGTCGACAGGACTGACTGCGGACCTTTGGTACAGAGCCGAGTGGAGGGTCTGAATCAGAGGCTGAGACGGTTCTGCGACCATGTGGGCTGCAGATTCCTCGACTTGCGCCATAGGATGGTGGGGTTTCGGGTTCCGCTGGATAGGTCAGGAGTCCACTACACGCAACAAGCGGCTACACGGGTAGCAGGGGTTGTGTGGCGTGGGCTGGGCGGTTTTTTAGGTTAGATGGCCTTGGGCAAGTACAGAAAGGGCAACAGCCTCAACGGGTGCGGGGCAAAGTCAGGACATGCGGGGACCAAGCAGCAAACGGTATTGTAATTGTCAACTGTCGAAGCTGTCTAAACTATTTATCGGCCACGTTTCACTTCCATACATGGCTACACTCCATACAAATACTTTCAGAAACAACTTCCTGACACTTAAATCTACACTCAATGTTAACAAATTTCTCTTCTTCAGAAACGCTTTCCTTGCCATTGCCAGTCTACATTTTATATCCTCTCTACTTCGACCATCATCAGTTATTTTGCTTCCCAAATAGCAAAATCCACCTACTACTTTAAGCGCCTCATTTGCTAATTTAATTACCTGAGCATCACTTGATTTGATTCGACTATATTCCATTATCTTCATTTTTTTGTTTTTGTTGATGTTCATCTTATATCCTCCTTTCAAGACACTGTCCATTGCGTTCAGCTGCTCTCCCAAGTCCTTTGTTGTCTCTGAAACAATTACAATGTCATCGGCAAACCTAAAGATTTTTATTTCTTCTCGCTGGATTTTAATTCCTACTGCAAATTTTTCTTTTGTTCCCTTTGCTGCTTGCTCAATATACAGATTGAATAACATCGGGGAGAGGCTAAAACCCTGTCTCACTCCCTTACCAGTGCTTCCCTTTCATGCCCCTCGACTCATAACTGCCGCCTTGTTTCTGCACAAATTGTAAATAGCCTTTCTCTCTGTATTTTACCCCTGCCACCTTCGAAATTTGAAAGAGAGTATTCCAATCAACATTTCAAAAGGTTTCTCTAAGTCTACAAATGCTAGAAACGGAGGTTTGCCTTTCCTTTATGTTGTAACCATAACCAACAGCGGGAACGCCTTGGGCTGCGGATCGGAGCCGCCAGGCGGGGAAGCCGCCGGTGGTGGAGCACGCACCACCGGGTAAACACAGGAGGAGTCGGACGACAGACCAACGACAACTGACAACACCCGACCTCGACCGACTATGAGCGACACAACGAGGAATAGATAAACAACGGAGGCTTGTGGAAACCATAACACCAAACGTAAATCCACTCGGAACCAGAGCCAGGCAAATGTCAACAACGAGCAACGACCAGAACGCAGTACCGCCGAGATAGAAACGAAATCCAAAGCGAGTACCAGACTGACGGGACTAGGTTTTCTTTTTTTTTTTTTTCTTTATTGTATTTCAATTCCCCATCGGGGCGGGCTGGCAGCAGCATATGCACTGCTCTTCAGCCGAAAGACATAGAACAAACAATAGAAGACATTTAAACATAACAATGGAGAGAATATGGTGAACATAGATATAAAAAAAGGGGGAACATCATGGAAGGCAATAGACAAAAAACGGGGTGACTGTAAAATGGAGATAAAAAACTGTTTAAAAGTAGCACACGCATGAAGCCACACACCGACAATTAAAAGACCACAGGGCACAATATGACTGGAGCATAAATGGTATCGACGGATTGCGTAGCACATAAACACTGACGGCGAACCTCAAGGCAGTACACAATTAAAATCACACCTCTTGATGCACAGGAGAAACACTAAACACAACACTGATGTGACACACTGACGATGATCAAAACAGAGGATCTGCCAGGCGCTAGGAGATGAGGGAGACCTGAAGAAGGGAGGGAGGCGAAGAGATGGGGGAGGTGAGCGGGGGGGCGCGCGGAAGAGGGCCAGGTAGGGAGGGATGTGGGAAGGAGAGAAGCAAGTATGGGGTGCAGGGTCTCAGGGGACGGGGGGGGGGGGGGGGGGAGGAGGAAAATCCGCTCTGGGAGAAGGATGGAAGAGGAAAAAGGGGGCCCTGGGGAGGGGGGGGGAACAAGGTCAGGTTATAGTTGGAAGGAAGGGTAGATGTCACGGCGAAGTTCGTCATCTGGAAGGGGGAGGCGTTGGAAACTGCCCTGATGAAGGAGATGGAGGGTGTGGACATGGAGAGAGGGAGGGATACAGCGATAGAGGCGCAGCAATGGGCGGGGGGTGGAGAGGAAGGAGGAAACCAGAGGGTGGGGGGGATCAAGTCTGCGGACAATGTAAAGGACGCAGAGATGTTGGAGGAACAGGAGGAGGTGGGGAAAGGGGATCAGTTCATACAGGAGCCGTGTGGGGGAAGGAAGGCGGATACGGAAGGCAAGGTGGAGCGCATGGCGTTCAAGGATTTGGAGGGCCTTGTAAAAGCGGGTGGGGGCGGAGATCCAGGCGACGCTGGCATAACAGAGGATAGGACGGATGAGGGATTTGTAGGTGTGGATGATGGTAGAAGGATGCAATCCCCATGTTCGGCCAGACAGGAGTTTCAGAAGGCGGAGGCGGGAATGGGCTTTCTGCTGGACGGTCTGGAGATGAGGGGTCCAGGTGAGGTGTCGGTCGAGGGTGAGCTGAGGTATTTCAGGGTGGGGGTGAGCTGGATGGGACGACCATAAAGGGTGAGGTAGAAATCATGGAGGCGAAAGGAGCGAGTGGTGTGGCCTATGATGATTGCCTGGGTTTTGGAGGGGTTGAGACGGAGGAACCACTGGTTACACCAAGTGGTGAACTGGTGAAGGTGGGTTTGGAGGGTATGTTGAGACTGTTGAAGGGTAGGATAGACAGCCAGGAAGGCGGTGTCATCAGCATACTGGAGAAGGTGGGCTGGTGGGGGTGGCTTGGGCATATCAGCTGTATACAAGAGATAAAGGAGAGGGGAGAGGACAGAACCCTGAGGGACGCCAGCCGTGCGTTAAAAGATACGGGAGTTGGTGTTGTGGAGGGTGACATAGGAAGGACGGTGCGAGAGGAAGGAAGCGACCAGACGGACAAAATTGATAGGCAGGGCGTAGGTTTGGAGTTTAAAGAGGAGACCGGGATGCCATAACAGTCATAGGATATTTTGGAGGTCAAGGGAAACAAAAATGGCGGAGCAACGGGGGTTGAGCTGGAGGGACAGAAGGTGAACAAGGTTGAGGAGTTGGTCTTAAGCAGAGAAGGAGGGTCGGAAGCCACACTGGGTAAGGGGGAGGAGGTGGTGTTGAGCAAGGTGCTGATGGTGAGAGAGGATGGATTCAAAGACCTTACTGAAGACGGAGGTGAGGCAGATGGGACGATAGGAAGAGGCGGCAGAAGGGGGTTTGTTTGGTTTGAGGAATAAGAGGACGCGGGAGGTCTTCCACAGGTCAGGGTAGAAGCCAGTAGAGAGGATGACATTATAGAGATGGGCGAGGACGGGACTAGGGCAGAGCGGGTCCCTATATACGAAACCGGAGGGAGCGGCCATTGGCCGCTGTCTGCACGTGGCTTAGCGGTGGCGCCCTCGCTGAGCGAGGGCCGCTGCGCGGAATAGCCGCCGCGGAGGCGGAGCCCTCTATGGGCTGACCACGTCCATTTGTTCTGCCGCGTGTTCGACTTCCGCGGCGGAAGGTACTAGACTTTACCTGCTTTCTACGAGAGGTCGTACTGTCAGTATTGCCTCGCGTGTTCCTACATTTCTCTAAAATCCAAACTGATCTTCCCCGAGGTTCGCTTCTACCTGTTTTTCCATTCTTCTGTAAAAGACTCGTGTTGGTATTTTGCAATCGTGACTTATTAAACTGATAGGATATTGTTGCAAAATCTGTTGTTCACAAAAAATTTAGATTTGATTAAGGATTACTTAATGATTCATGTGATGAACTTACGAATATTAGATGTTTCAGATGCTAATGACAGCAGCTGGCTTGTCACCTTCCATTTTTCTTTTTTTTTTTTTTCTCGGTTTGACTGCTACTCGAAATGTAGTCGGTGGGAGGAAATTATGTAAGGTCACGCGAAAACATGTGATCGAATAACGAGAACGCTAATTATTTGAGTGACGGCACAAACTTCTTTTCTATTTGTCGGCTGTGGGTGCTTGTGGCGGCTCTAAGGGCAGCGATGCGCTGGTGAGGGTCATGACAAGTCGGGCAGTGCTTTCCTGGAAGGACCGGACTTTGTGAACACCGAGTCGCCAACAAAGGCCGTCCCTCGGAATTGACATGCAGCACCACACCTTTGTATCTGGTGGTATGGAGATTACACACAGTGGGCATAAGTTAGAGACGACTCGCTGCCTCTCGAAAAATGCCTGTACTGCCGGGATCAGTTCGCTGGACACCGGTTAGGCGACTGGTCGCTGCACTGTGTGGGATCTAGATGTCTGATACTGCGGGATTTCCGTTAGTCCGGTACCCACCTACACACGCCGTTTCTGCATTTCTCGGGTGCGGTTCTCACGTCTCTGTCTTCCCGCGTGCGCCTTAAAGAAGCAAACTGATCAGAGGACCAAATAAATTGCTGGCTGACACAAAAGAGAGGTACTAAATTCTACATCTACATATATACTACGTTAGCCACCAAGCGGTGTGTGGCGGAGGTTACAATTCGCGCCAAAGTGATATTTCCCCCTCTGTTCCACTCGCGGATCGCGCGAGGGAAAAACGACTCTCTGAACGCCTCAGTACGAGCTCTTATTTCCCTTATCTTTTAATGGTGATCATTGCGCGATTTGAAAGTTGGTGGTAATAATATATGCTCTACATCCTCGGTGAAGATTGGATTTCGGAATTTAGTGAGCAGCCCCTTCCGTTTAGCGCCCCGTCTATCTGCAAGTGTGTCCCACTTCAAACTTTCTATGCGATTTGTAACACTCTCGCGATGGCTAAATCTACCAGTCGCGAATCTTTCCGCTCTTCTTTGGACCTTCTCAATCTCTTGATTCAGACCCAACTGGTAAGGGTCCCATACAGACGAACAATACTCTAAGATTAGACCAACTAACTTATTGTAAACTATTTCCTTTGTTGAAGGACTGCGTCGCTTCAGGATTCTACCAATAAACCGCAATTTACAGTTCGCCTTACCCGTTACTTATGTAATCCGATAATTCCATTTGAGATCATTTCGAATAGTCACACCCAGATACTTGACGGACGTTTCCGCTTCCAAAGACTGGGCATTTATTTTGTACTCATACATTAATGGGGATTTTCGCCTTATTATACGCAGTAGGTTACACTTACTAATATTGAGAGATAACTGCCAGTCATTACACCATGAATTTATTTTCTGCAAATCCTCATTGATTTGTTCACAAATTTCGTGTGATACTACTTTCCTGTAGACTACAGCATCATCGGCAAACAGTTTAATGCCGAGGTCAATAACATCAACCCGATCGTTTATGTAAATCGTAAAAAGCAGAGGACCTATTACGCTGCCCTGGGGCACACCTGAAGTTACGCTTGTTTCTGTTGAAGTCACCCCGTTCAGGACTACATACTGCTCCCTGTCTGTTAGAAAACTTTCTGTCCAACCGCATATGTCATCGGATAGACCGTAAGCGCGCACTTTTTGTAGCAAGCGACAGTGCGGAACTGAGTCGAACGCCTTTTGAAAGTCGAGAAATGTGGCATCAACATGACAGCTGGTACCTAGAGCCTGTTGTATATCATGCACAAAGAGGGCAAGTTGTGTTTCGCGTGACCGCTGTTTCCTAAAACAGTGCTGGTTTCTGCAGATGAGCTTATCAGAGTCTAGAAAGGTCATTATATCTGAACACAAAATATGTTCCATGATTCTACAACAAATCGATGTCAGTGAAACTAGCCGGTATTTATGTGCATCCGATTTTCTACCCTTTTTATAGACTGCTATGACCTGGGTCTTCTTACAGTCCCGTGGAACTTTCCGCTGTTCAAATGATCTCTGATAGATGATGGATAGGAATAGTGCTGTATTTGTAGCATAGTCAACACAATCTTACGGGGATACCGTCTGGGCCAGATGCCTTCCTGCCGTCTAAGGATCTTCACTGTTTTACGATCCCAGATACACTAAACACTATGTCAGCCATCCTTGCGTTTGTTCGATAATTGAAAGGGGAATGGTACTGCAGTCCTCTACAATAACGAGTTTTTGAAAGCTAGGTTTAGAATTTCGGCCTTCTGTTTGTCATCATCAGTTACATTACCCGTACTGTCAGCAAGAGAAGGTATTGAATTATTTGTAGCGTTCATAGATCTCACGTACGACCAAAATTTTTGGGGTTATTTTTAGGATCTGCAGATAAAATATTGCTTTCAAATTCGTTAAAATAATCTCTCATTGTCCTTCTGACAGCTGCTTTCATTTCGCATTATTTCTGTTTGCCAGCAGGCCAGTGACTAAGTTTAAAACGACTGTGCAAAATTCTCTGCTTTCTCAGCAACTTCCTAATATGTTTGTTGTACCAAGGTGGATCCTTTTCCTCCCCTTTACTTTTGCTAGGCACATACTTCTCTAGCACATGGTGGACAATACCTTAAATTCCGACCAAAGATGCTCAATATCTTTGTGTCCCGCGGTGAATGCTTGAAGCTGACTATGAAGATATTCATTAATCACACTTTTATTTGCTTTCCCAAACAAGAAAACTCTACGCTGTTTCTTTGGTTTTTTTGCAAATTCCACTGACATAGAAGCCACAACGAAATTATGGTCGCTAATACCTTCTTTTGGCAGCAAGGTCCGCCTTTGGAGCAGAATTGTTCTTGCCGTTTTGATGGGGTCGTCCGCGGCGTACTGCACGAAATTTGAGTAGCTTACGACCCCGTGCACAATCACAATTGGAAATACAGGAGTGTTGGGGGGACATGGCGCATTAATTTTCTGTGTAGGTGTGCAGAGTGGGGTTCTTCGAGGAGACGCATCTGGACCGCTAGTGAGGGAGATCGGGAAAGTCTCGTCTGGCTCGTCAGGGTAGAGGTATAATTGGGAGTGACCAATGTCTCGGTAGTCCAGAGAGAGGTTTACAGATTCCATTCGGAATCGACGGTCGGAAGTAGTTGCTTATTATTTCGCGGTTTCATTGGGTCAGGATCGCAGACGGAGATAACCGCGGAGCTCAGCATTCCTGAGCCCAGCGTGCAGTACTGCCCTGCGCAGAAAGCCGTCTACCTACGAGTCGATCTCACAGCTGGTAAGGTACTCGCTGCACCGTCAAGGCAGGAACTTCTTTGTTTGTTCTGACGCCCTCAGCAACGTACTCATTCGCTTCGCCGCCACAGCGGACACCATTTGTATGCGGGTTTCCATTGACGAGGTACCCTATTCGATCACTGTTCGGCAACAGAATTCGTGTTTATTCTCTTAGCAAATTTGCTCACACTCATCATAGGTTATTGGGTGCCGTAATAATATCGTAGGACTCCGTTTTTATTTCGCCAACAGCTCATTCTGTTATAACACTGTGCTTGTATTTTGTATTAAGTTATTGGGTTATATGCTTCAGTTTTTCGAAATGCGCAGGTGAATAAATATAATTGAATATATTTGTTGTGTCCGCAGCTCGTGGTCGTGCGGTAGCGTTCTCGCTTCCCACGCCCGGGATCCCGGGTTCGATTCCCGGCGGGGTCAGGGATTTTCTCTGCTTCGTGATGACGGTGTTGTGTGCTGTCCTTAGGTTAGTTAGGTTTAAGTAGTTCTAAGTTCTAGGGGACTGATGACCATAGATGTTAAGTCCCATAGTGCTCAGAGCCATTTGAACCATTTTTTTTATAATTGTTGTACTAAATACCTCTATCATTTCTATGCCTACAACAACGCACATTTCGTATCCAGTGTTTTATCAGATACTGTTGACATATACGAGTAGTAATTATTCATATTATCACTAAATCATAACAGGGTGCCAAATCTTGAACAGTCCGTCAACAGGGCCAATCAGTTTTTCTGCGTTATTTTTTATCTATTGCGTGATAGGAAAAGTGGCAGCTCACAGGGTGGGGGGAGGGGTAATGTATATCGGTATTCTGATACAGTTTCTGTTGAAATTAGGTGATGTAATATCCACGACTATATTTTATTCAGAACATTATTCACGACAGCATTGTCCGTGGAATTTGAGCGAACATACTCGTGATATTAATAAAAAAGGACTTCATCGATGCTAACATAATAATAAATAATTATTTTCCGTGACATAAATTAATTTTCTGTGAAAATCATATCTCAGACAATACTAATGGGAAAAGATGATGCAAATCTTCATATTTTGTTATCTGCGATTCTTATAGAATAATCCTTGTTCGAACGGTTGTAGTGATCCGACGTGGTAGATGTAACACTGAGGTCTGTAAAAAAACTGTACCATGTTGTTAGTTAATATTTGAAAAATATGTGACTGAAATTAATTTTCTTTGTTTAAACTTAAATTTTATTGTGATTCTCGTCCTATATAAAAGTTAAGTTTTCTGCTGAGCTATAAAGGAGCGTAGCCGTTAGCGCTATTGATCTACAGCGCGGTTAATCGGTAAATGTTGAATAATAAGCGATTAACATTGAGAAATATTTTCAAATGTTAATGCACATAGTGAAGGTACAAAAAGATTTAATATATATTTGTTAGTAGTAAAACAGGGCCTGAAGCAGAATCGATAAGTGATTGTCTTATGTTAGCCGACATCTTAGTGAAATACTGCGGCGGCAGTTTTAAATTGTTTTTTATACGAACATAAATGTTGTTGATCATAGCCGGCCGCTGGTGGCCGAGTGGTTCTAGGCGCTTCAGTCTGGAACTGCGCGACCGCTACGGTCGCAGGTTCGAATCCTGCCTTGGGCATGGATGTGTGTGATGACCTTAGGTTAGTTAGGTTTAAGTAGTTCTAAGTTCTAGGGGACTGATGACCTCGGAAGTTAAATCCCATAGTGCTCAGAGCCATTTTTTTGTTGGTCATAATTGCGATAATAATTGTGTATTGGTGGCCCAGAACCCACTTTAAGGAAGTAAATTCTACTTAGATTGTGAATAATCTTTAAATATAGTGCAAATAGGATCTTCCGTGATATAAATTCTTATCTGCTGATGTATGAAGCCTCGTTATTTCGTAACAACTTGTATGAAAGATTTTGACAGGAAAAATACATTAATGTTGTGTGCGTGCAGTATTGTATGACAAAACCGTTCATTTTGCTTAAAGAAAAGTGCTGCCACCTCGACTAATAGTAGCGTTACATTCGATAAACCGTCTGTAACTTAGTACCATTTACACTGCTTGACAGACAACATTGCTATACGTTCTCAGGTGGAGATTTCTTTAAAAAAATAACGATCATTAGCCGGGAAAAGCAGTGTTTAAATAAAACCTCATGTTACATTGCTAATAAGTAACTAGTTTTCTTGTAATCTTGCTGAAATTGTGCAACATGCAATCAAGCCACAATACTCGCACGCCACACTGAACTTTACATCTCCCCAGCATGGCACTTCGCAAATATTTTTGAATTGTTACTTATTGTATTAATGATCGTTATTTTGTTAAAGAAATTACCTCCTGGGAACGCGTAGCAATGTTGTCTGTCAAGCAGTGTAAATGGCAGTAAGTTGCAATCGTTTATCGAATTTAAGGCTACTGTTATTCGAGGTGGCAGAACTTTTCTTTAAGCAAATACTCCAGCTTATGACCCAATAACTGCATACAAAATACACTGAATAGCCAAAGAAACCGGTACACGTGCCTAATATCGTGTAGGGCCACCACGAACACGCAGAAGTGCCGCAACACGACGTGGCATGGACTCGAGTAATGTCTTAAGTAGTGCTAGAGTGAATTAACACCACGAATCCTGCTGGGCTCGTCTCGAATAATGTTTTTCTTGATAATTGCAATCTCGTGTTATTAATTGCTTTTGCACTGACTGCCACACAGAGCAGTGTTCTGTAGGGGTCTCTGTCGGCATTTTTCTTTTACATTCACATGAATATACCGGAGAGAGATTAGAGGACCTGCAACAAGGTTGTGTTATATGGGCTGCAACAGAAAGAGGCGGAACGCAGTTCATATCGATCGGATCCTCTTGAGCCTGCTAAGAGCTGAAAAAAAAGTTGCGTATTTCTATTTTTCAACTTAATCACTAAAACGTAGTGACTACCTACTGTACTAGCACATATTTTCCAAGTGGTTCTGGTACTATGAAGACAGATGATTTTTCGTGAAGCTTGGTGAATAATTTTTAGGATGTTTCCAGGCAAATTTTTACGACCCGGAAACGAGGCTCTTGTTTGTTGACTTAGTTCACGCGTGGGATTCAACTGGTAGATTTGAATAGGGTTGTTGCTGTTGTGATCTTCAGTGCAGAGACTATCCTGTGCAAGCTTCTACATCTCCCAGTACCTACTGCAACCTACATCCTTTTGAATCTATTTAGTGTATTCATGTCTTGGTCTCCCTCTACGATTTTTACCATCCACGCTGCCCTCCAATACTAAATTGGTGATCCCTTGATGCCTCAGAATATGCCTTACCAACAGATCCCTCCTTCTAGTCAAGCTGTACCACCAATTTCTCTTCTCTCCAATTCTATTCGATACCACCTCATTAGTTATGTGATCTACCCATCTAATCTTCAGCATTCTTCAGCAGCACCACATTCTCTTCTTGTCCAGACTATTTATCGTCTACGTTTCACTTGCATACATGGCTACACTCCATACAAATACTTTCAGAAACGACTTCCTGACACTTAAATCTATACTCGATGTTAAATTTCTCTTCTTCAGAAACGCACTCCTTGCCATTGGCAATATACATTTTATATCCTCTCTACTTCGACCATCATCAGTTATTATGCTCCCCAAATAGCAAGATTCATTTACTACATTAAGCATCACCCGACTCAGACTACATTCCATGATCCTCGTTTTGCTTTTGCAGATGTTCATCTTATATCCTCCTTTCAACACATTTACTACATTTTTATATTTTCTCCTTTCATCAATTAAATTCAATATTTCTTCTGTTACCCAAGGATTTCTATTAGCCCTCGTCTTTTTACCTACTTGATCCTCTGATACCTTCACTATTTCATCTCTCATTCTTCTTCTACTGTATTTCTTTCCCCCATTCTTGTCAGTCGTTCCTTAATGCACCCCTGAAGCTCTCTACAACCTTTGGTTTATCCAGGTCCCTTCTCCTCAAATTCCCACCTTTTGCAGTTTCTTCAGTTTCAATCTGCAGTTCATAACCAATAGATTGTGGTCAGAGTCCACATCTGCCCCTGGAAATGTCTTACAATTTAAAACATGGTTCCTGAATCTCTGTCTTACCATTATATAACCTATCTGATACCTTCCAGTATCTCGGGGCTTCTTCCATGCATACAACCTTCTTTTGTGATTCTTGAAACGAGTGTTAGCTATGATTAAGTTATGCTCTGCGAAAAATTCTACCAGTCGGCTTCCTCTTTCATTCCTTACCCCCAATCCATATTCACCTACTACGCTTCCTTCTCTTCCTTTTCCTACTACCGAGTTCCAGTCACCCATGGCTATTAAATTTTCGTTTCCCTTCACTATCTGAATAATTTCTTTTATCTCATCATACATTTCATTTATCTTTTCGCCATCTGAGGAGTTAGTTGACATATAAACTTGTACTACTGTGGTAGGCGTGGGCTTCGTATCTATCTTGGCCACAATAGTGCGTTCAATATGCTGTTTGTAGTAGCTTACCCGCATTCCTATTTTCCAATTCATTATTAAACCTTCTCCTGGATTACCCCTATTTGATTTTCTATTTATAACCCTGTATTCACCTGACCAGAAGTCTTGTTCCTCCTGCCACCGAACTTCACTAATTCCCACTATATCTAAATTTAACCTATCCATTTCCCTTTTTAAATTTTCTAACCTACCTGCCCGATTAAGGGATCTGACATTCCACGCTCCGATCCGTAGAACGCCAGTTTTCTTTCTCCTGATAACGACGCCCTCCTGAGTAGTCCTCGCGCAGAGATCCGAATGGGGAACTATTTTACCTCCGGAATATTTTACCCAAGAGGACGCCATCATCATTTAACCATACAGTAAAGCTGCATGCCCTCGGAAAAAATTACGGCTGTAGTTTCCCCTTGCTTTCAGCCGTTCGCAGTACCAGCACAGCAAGGCGGTTTTGGTTAGTGTTACAAGGCCAGATCAGTCAATCATCCAGACTGTTGCCCCTGCAACTACTGAAAAGGCTGCTGCCCCTGTTCAGGAAGCACACGTTTGTCTGGCCTCTCAACAGATACCCCTCCGTTATGGTTGCGCCTACGGTGGGGCTATCTGTATCGCTGAGGCACGCAAGCCTCCCCACCAACGGCAAGGTCCATGGTTCATGGGGGGTTGAATAGGGTATTGCAACAAATTATCCCGATTTTCTTCTAACCACGTTGCAATGGATCCTGACTTAGGGGGTAGCATTACCATCCCAATACAGAAGGAGTTCGATTTAAAACAATGTCAGAATGTAGCAAGCACGCTAGTGTCTAAATGTTTTCATAAACAGCTGCCAGACTAATGACGTCTTAGTTTTCGCGCGTCTAAATGTCAACATTTGATCCGGTTGTCAGCGGTTTTTGGGCAACAGAACAACCAAGAAAACTGGGTGTTCCCACCTCTCGAGGAACTGTTTTATAGCTGACCTCTGTATGTGAGCTTAAACGGAAGTCCTCTGTATCAGACAGTAAGATTTTGTAGAATAGTTCGAACGAACAACTTTGGATGTCAGAAAGATGCTGGGCACGAAAATACCCCTCTTAAAAATCAGACCGATAAAAGGTTCTACCATTTATGAAAAAACGACAAATTGCAACACACATTTACAACAACCATTCAAAACAGCCACTGGCAAAACCTCAATAATTTACAATTATAATATGCACCTCAAAATAACACACGATAGTTAATAATTCCTGGCTAATGAAATATCTGTTTTCGTCAGATCCACGTGCAGACCAACAACGCTACTGTTTCACGAACAGCAAGAGCGTCTTCTGGAGCCTCAGTCGTGTTGTGTCACTCACATCAGAGTAAGTTATTTGCAAATTGTTAGAGATACTTATAAAATTATTCAAATTATCTGTCTCAGAAATAGATGTCTCAATAATTTCTCCCTCATAGAGAAAAGTTATAACTTAGTAATTTAAAAAAAATGTTGAAACTAGGTGGATATTACGTGCTATCAAAAGTAACTTCAGGACCACGGTGTTCCACTTAGCCACAATTACCCACTAATAGGAGACAAGCTGACTCGCGTTTTCGTCCTAAAGTTGAGTGAAACTTTTTCACCCTACTAGTCGAGGAGTCATTGTTTTTGTTCGCAAGAGGAAACGTTGTGTCTAAAAATAAACCTGAGGCAGGAACATGTTTCCCACTTCTCAAATGAAAAGTTATTTCTGACCAGTTATTTAGTTTTGGGTAGCAGACTGTCACGATGGATGTGGCTTATCAGCCACCTATGTTTTATCTAAACGTACACTTGATGTACATAGCTAACATTATGTACAGTATGTGAAAAATAAAAGTTGCCTAGAAAATACGAGTATTTGGTGGACCTTAAAATAGGCCACCCAACTTACATAATCCACACCTGGAGCGGATCGTTTACGCTGGGTTCCCTGTCTTAAAAGTGCATCTAATATTTTCCGGGTTGCTTTTATTATGCGCACCCTGCACAGTCAGTTTGCAAAGTTCTATTATGATGATCAGCTTATATCAGGAATAGAGGGTGAGTCGAAAAGGACTTTACGACTTGTGAGTGATACCGAAATTTGTTGAGATAACTTACAGAATAGGTAGATGCGTCATTTTGTAGCAAACAACCTCAATTTTGGTTCATTCAGTGGATAAATACCTCATTTCCTGGATAATCGTTTCCCAGGCCGGCGGATAGGCCGTAAAGGTCCCAAATGCGCGGCCACCTCTTTCCTCAAACTTGACACCACCGGATTTCCTTCTCTGGGGTTTCATTAGAGACCGTGTATATGTTCGTTCCCTAGCAAACAATTTAACCCACCTGAAAAATCGAATTTCCGCATGCTGTTGTACAAATTACGCCCGATATGCTGCAACGAGTCTGGGAAGAAATTGATGACCGGTGGATGTTTGCCACATCACAAATGGTAGTCACGTCGAACCAAAATGACAGTTGGTTCTTTATGCGAAACTTGGTTGTAGGCTGCAGAATGACACTCCTACCGATCGTATAAGTTATCACAATGAATTTCTATACCATTCCCAATTTGTAAATTCGTTTTCGACACACCCTGTATTATGATATTATTACACTTTACAAAGACTGGTTTAGGCCATTTCGTACCGTCGTATCTATTATCATGCAACATAATTTACAGACACAATATGATATAAAAATATGTAGAGCATAGAATGATATCGGTGCACATCAAACCACTGATAAAGTTTTCTTCTCACAATAACAACCTACATCAAAAAACAAAGTTTTCTTGTCTCAGTAACAACCTACATCAGACTGAAGATGTCACAGTTAACATCTGATAACGAAGTTTTCTTGTTGCAATAGCAACCTACATCAGACTTAACCTGCTACTGTTAAGGGCTCAACTCACGCTCACAGCGGCCTTTACTGCGTCCGCCTTCCAGTGCCAGTAAGCACCGCTTTCTTACAACTTACAAACTTTAGTTTCTAGGTCGTAAGAAAGTTGTTGTGTAGTACTAAAGATGTGGGACACTAGTAATTTGCATAATTTCATCACATTATATTGCAGTGGATTCTAGCCATAAGTTATCATACGTCGTTCAAAAGCCAAACGGTGACTGTTCGCAACTTTTATGCCGAACTTCAGCGGCACTGTCCCTCCGCCTACCGGCTCTAGGAGAACCGCACAAACGGAGGTTTTAGTGAAGATGACGTGAACACGAGCAAGCTCTCATCTGCATCTTATGTATGGTTTTACTGCGCCGAGACACTTTATATCAGATAGTGTTCATTGAATTGGTAACATATGGACTTTATTTTTAAAAGTTCTATCTACATTTTAACTCCGATTGTAACAGTGAATTTCGTCTCATTATAACAGAGCTGATGATCAAGTCCGAAACTAACATTCGCAATATAAACTGAATCCACGCATACTCCAGAAGAGGCTGTATGTATGATCCACACCTCCTCGGCTCCTCCTAAACCTCTGTATCGATTTCAACCTAACTTGGTCCACATATCACTTACTGTCTGAAAAGAACCACTGTGAGGGTAAGAACCACCTACCTCACAAACGGCTGCAGGCGGTGCTGAAAAAGAGGCGTAGCTAGCGACGCATAAATATCGAGACTGTATTCATCGAGTATTTTATAATGAAGGCACTTAGTGACTTGTGACCAACTTAACATATAATTTAGGGCGCTGATGACCTCGATGTTGAGCGATTCTTGCTGACACCCCCATAAAATAACGAAAGGAAAAATTTTATCGCTTACTGCATTTTCGCTGTTCATGTAGGAAAACTGCCGCATCAGGCATTACCTTTTAATTTATTATTTATTTACTACTCATTCTGTTTGTAACACATTTCGCAGGCAGTATTCGCATATACCACTGAATGTACTCACTAAAATTTATTATTGTACGACACATAGTTTAGGAGATATTGAGGCTCGGCGCCTTATATCGCTCCTGTCTAGAGCCTGTATATTGGGAGAATGACTCATGCCTTTATAGTGACAGATGGTCTGAAGCGGGTTCAGTCGAGTAGGTAGTTCTAATTTTCATCTGCTAGAGGACAGTAGTGCACAGAGATATTCAAGAAACAGGTGAAGAGAATGTTTTTCTGAATTGTCCTGTTTATTGCTTGAAAGTTTATTTTTGTTTGTACAGCTCTGTGTATGTTTCTAGCAGTGTCAATGATGTGTGAATGGGGTCTAAAGTAAATATGCAGATCATTGCTCTAATGATGAACGCTGTACGAACTAGTGTGAGAAAGTTGTAAGACAGTGTGTATGGAGACGACGGGGAATTTTGTATCACAATATCTTAAGTAAGTTTATGGTAAAAGGAAAGCTAATTCGAGTGCAAATAAAAATAGTTAATAACGTCAAGTATAAACAAAATATCAGAATGTTACATATATTTATTGCGGTAAAAAGTACAGTTCGAAAGTGTGTTATTTGTTGATTGGTTAGTCATGAAAAGCGCGAACTAACGTGGCAGAATAATGTTTTTCTATTGGCCTTAAAGAAAACTAACCTGTCAGAACGGAATATTCTTCGCGTGTCTTTTCTCTTCGAGATATAGAATGCTTACAGCAGTCTAAAGGAGGCGGATCCCAGCCTTTCAATGGTACAGTCGTGTGTAGTAGGCCTATGAGCTCCGAAGGAAGTTATAATTTCCTGGTTTTAGTTGTGCTACATGTTTCAAAAGTGTTTTAAAGTCAAGGCATATTTAACAACGTGGTTTTTTTATACATATATAAGAAAGTACGGATGTTGTGTATGAGAAAAGGCAGTAATTCTGCGTGACATATTGAGCAGATCGGTGCATTAGACACCGGTAAACTTAATAGTATGACGAGGATTTTCATTTAAGAACAATCCGTTCTTAGTAGCTGTTGACATATCGGGAAATACGTTAGCATAAACTTGCTAACGTGAATGAAAGGGTTTGTGCATGACTTTGTTAAGATTAGCACGGGCTTGCAAGTGAACGTGTGCATTATCAATGTTCAAAATATACCGAACTTTTGCCAGTATTTCCACCTTTCATTCAAAATTAAGACGTTTCCCCGATTCTTGGAATAGTACGTTGTATTTAGCCTGGTGCGAGTTGCAGTGCGGTAGGTTTCTGCTCGGCTTTCCTCCGGCGATCTGCTGCAACGAGTTCACGGGTAGGTGCAGGTAATGGACGAAAGGAACAGCGCCGCCGCAATATGATGTCATAAACACTGAGCTACTGTGAAACGATACTGCAGGGTGAAATTCGCTACAGATATAGGTCAAATATGTGTACAAATATGTGTGAAATACGTATGTATAATACATGTGGTATGTGTGCACGCTGCAAAGCCATGGGTAAAAAGATCCTTCTAAATCCCCAGACTGATTGTAACAAAACTTGGTACAAATATTATTTACTGTCTGGAAAGAAATACTGTGGGTGCAAGTACCAGAAATCTCCTACTGGGGAGGGTGATCACACAGCGAGAGAAGGTATGGAGGAGGAAATGGGCAGGCAGACAGGATGAAGAGATGGACACACAGGGGAGAGAAAGAGGTGAACACAGATAAGAGTGAAGACGAGATGGCTGGAGAGATGGGGGAGGAGTAGATGGATAGAGAAAGGAAAGAGGAGGTTGACACAGAGCAGGAAGAAGAGATGGACAGAGAGAGCAGAGGAGGAGATAGGCAAAGGAGGTGGAGAAGGAAGAGGTAGACAGAGAGAGTGGAGGAGAATATAGGCAAAAGAGATAGAGGAGGAAGAGATGGGCAGAGAGAGTGGAGGAGGAGATATGCAAAAGAGGTAGAGGAGGAAGAGATGGAGATATAGAGTGGAGGAGGGGATAGGCAGAAGAGGTGGAGGAGGAAGAGATGGACAGAGAGAAGAAGAGGGCGACGGAGATAAACAGTATGAGGAGGAGATTGAGGGTGGAGAACGAGATAGACAGTGGGGGAAGCAGCAGATGGGTAGAGAGGGGCAGGAGCAGGTGGACAGAGAGAGGGAGAATGCTATGAATAGACAGGCGGCAGGATAGCAGGAGGCGGCGACTAATAGAGGACTGGAATAAATACATACTCGGGGAACCGCAGGGTACTCAGCTACTAGTGTAATAAAAGTGGAAAAAATATTAACACTGACTCTTACTCAGACTTTGAATTCTTTTGACCTTTTGGGAAAGATGTGTGATCCAGACATTTTCCTTAGCTACGGTAAACTGCGGAACTGCTGGGAGTGTATGATCGTATGAAATTGTTGCCACTAAAGAAATTTATAAAGACACTCCTCATTTCTGCTTTTTCCTGTTGCTGCAAAATAAGGTGTCCAGCTCAGTCATAGTGAAAGGCGAAACTAGATATCTGGCGCAGTTAACGCGTTAAACGATTAAAAGCACACTCATTGGGAGTTGCAGTACTGTGGAAAAATTACAATGAAAAAAATTAAAAGAAGAGGAAGTATTTTCTCTTTTCATTTATAAATAATACTGTAAATCATTAGCCGATGAATAACGATTTGGGTACAACGGAAAAGAGTAACAAATAACGGCAGCGGTTTTGGTGACAGCCATATATCCCGAACCGTTATTTCTCTACAAGTATCGATTTCCAAAGCGACGGCTTAAGCTTTCATCGCAAGGGTGATGAATGCTCCTCGTTACGTGGGTTCAGTTAGCGTAGGATTTATTTGAGACGCGGCGAAAATATTATAGCCTGTGTAGCGCGTGCCGTAATTTTCTTCATCGAAACAAAAGTTTTGTGCTGAAATATGACCGGTCTGGCGTAAAAGGTTAGAGGGAAAGTTATTTCGGAAAATTTCACCTATAAAGGGCGTTCCGGCCCGGACAGCCTATTGTATGGTAGCAACGTACCGACGTTACACTGTCAAAGCCGATGGAAAAACGAGTGAGATCCGTTCCTCGACAACTCTGAGCTTTTCTCCTCAATCACTCTTCAGACTGAAACTTTCTGGAAGATTAAAACTTTGTGCAAACCGAGACTCGATCTCGGGACCTTTGCCTTTCTTGGTGACTGAGCTACCCAACTACGACTCGCGGCCTGTCCTCACGGCTTTACTTCCGCCAGGACCTCATCTCCTACTTTCCAAACTTCACAGCTCTCCTGCGAACCTTACAAGACTAGCACTCCTGGACAAAAGGATATTGAGGAGACATAGTTTAGCCACAGCCATCTATCAGTGTTAAGATCGATACGGGTGCCTCTCCTGAGCTAATCGCTTCATCTCAAACTCAATTCTTTGTGGGATGCTTTCCAATCTCTGTCTTCTCCTGTAGTTTTCACCCTCTACAGCTCCCTTTAGTCCATAGGTATTAGTCCCTGACGTCTTAACTCATACCCTTGAATTCTGTCCCTTACTGTTTACTAAACTGCGCAACAGAATTAAAGCATCAATTTTTCGACACCCCGCAATTGTCTCCCATTGCGACGCAGAAGTTTGAAATTTAGCTCAAAGGTAACTAAAACATTCCTCTGTAACTGTGCAAAAGCATGGCGCCCTGTGAAGCCACCGCCGGGCTTTACGACGCTTCTGACCGCAGGTTATACGAATAAAAGGGCACAGCTCAGCAGTGTAGAGTGTGTCAATCACGTCCCAGTGCCACCCAACTTCACCACCATTCTGCCTTCGGTGCCAGTTGCCTCCCTGCAGACGACTAGCACTACTTCGAAGGTTTTCTCTGTAAAGGCACGTTTTTAAAGTTCTCAGTAAATCTGTGTAGGAGGGGGGTGGGGTGAGGTGGATACCACAGAAGTTATAGCAGAATTGGGGTGAGGGGCGGGGGGATTTAGAAGGACCCTTTGCCGTTTTATTCATGCATCTGTCAATGTCACACCCCTCGGTGATTACGTCACATGAGGGCGCGAAACAGGAGCACTGAAAAGCTTAAGAGCCCCTTGATGCTCTGGACCATGTTTTTGATTGAAGAGATCGCTGTACCAAGAAGAAATCTAATACCAGTATTTCTGGTCCCTGACCGATATGGAATCTTCCTACACGTCAGTCAGGGGCCTGAAGATGGCATATTAAATCGCCGAAACTAGTAGCCAACTAAAATAAGTTTGGAAACTAGACAGCTAAGAGGTATTTGATTTGACATCCTGCACACTTTGCATACTTTCATTCTGTTATTCCATATGGGATCATATTCTGGGGCAACTCATCAAACCGAGCAAAAGTTTTTAGGGTGCAAAAGCGTGTGATAAGAACCATTTGTGGTGTAAATTCAAGAACATCTTGTAGAAACCTGTTCAATGAACTTTGTATTCTAGCCACAGCTTCTCAGTATATTTATTCCTTAATGATATTTGTTGCAAGTAATAGATCTCTATTTCCAACCAATACATAGTATCAATACTAGGAATAAGAACAATCTCTACAAAGACCTAAAATCACCTTGGTCCAGAAAGGGGTCCAATATTCAGGAACACACATTTTTGTTACTTTAAGTCCGTCTTGATTGCAAATTTTTGTTTATTCATATGACCGGTTTCAGTTCATTCAGAACCATCTTCAGATCTGATATTTCAGTTACAGGAGTAACAAGATTTTTATGTGACGTAGCATGTGAAAGTTGCTGAATTTGGACGGGTTACTCCTGTAACTGAAATATCAGATCTGAAGATGGTTCTGAATGAACCGAAACCGGTCATAAGAATAAAAAAAATTGCAATCAAGACGGACTTTAAGTAACATTAAAAAATCACTGACTGCTGTTATCCCATAAGACATTATGTCTGTTTTTACACACATTTTTAATAAATTGTCAGCAACCATTAAAAACTTGGTTTCAGCTAAAGCACGGTTTAGACGGAGTTTGAGAGACTTTTTGATAGGCAACTCCTACTCCATAGATGAATATCTTAACAGAGACTTAAGCCAGATTTACTAAAAATAATTGTTAGATTTCAGTTTCGACAACACTTGGTCACAACAGTCAAGATTAGGTATTGTGTGTATGATAAATTTATTAATAGTGCATAACAGTGTTTCATTCTGACAGTGTGTTAATTCTGTAAATATTAGCTGTTCCAGTTTACTGCGTTGTATTCACCTATTTCGACTATCTCCTGGTAAATGATCAGGGTAGTAAGTATTATATTCAAATGTTTTATGTTTTTACGTTATACTTTCTGACAAGTTCCACACCCACCAGAATCATCTCATTTTTTGGGTCTATGGAACGAAAACTGAATCTAATCTAATCTAATCGAACAGCCGAGTCCTGAAACCATCTCTGAAAAGATAGACGCAAAAAGATGTTCAAATTTCGTCGAAGGATTTTGAACTGTCCGTAATTGTTCCACACTCTACACCAGAGCAGAAACTGCTGTCACTGTCCAATAGGGTGACATGACACTCAATGGGGTTCACCAGCCCGCGATGTTCTTAGATAAGGGATGAAGCGCTTCCCTCGGCCACTCATAAGAAAACAGCATCATTTCAAAGCTGGTAGTCGTGGATCTGACCTCCACTGCAGAGCCGTCAAACGGAGGGGTGAAATGTGGGTAAGATGGGCTGAGGCGCCCTTTCCATAGTGTGACAGATACACGGCGGCGTTGGGCAGAATTGTGGTGAAATTTGGTGGCAGCGGGATGTCAGTAAACCACTTTATACGTCACATGAACTTCCGAGCTGCGGCCTTTTTTCGGCACGTGTAGACACCTTGCTGTTTGAAGCATCGTATAGCCCGAGGATGACGTCACAGGGAACCACGCTTTTCCATCATCACCTTTGAGCCAGATTTCGAGCTTAAGCGTCGCAGTGGGAGACAATTACGGGGTTTCGAAAAAGTGATTCTTTAATTGTGTTGTACAGAGTATTTTCCACACCTTCCTTGCCTTACTATTTCTGCGGAGAACCTCCTAATTCCTTACCATTCCATTTAATTTTCAACATACTTCGGTCACACCACATCTGAAACGCTGTGATTCTCTTCTTTTCTGTTTTTCTCACACTCAGTGATTCACTTCCATGCAACGCTGTCCTCCAAACGTACATTCTCAGATATCTACAGGGTGACAACTATTGAACTATGATCGCCATAACTTCTCAGCTGTTTGCGTTACGACTCTCAAACTGCACGGTCGGCTTGATGGGAATTAATATACGCTTGGTTTGGTTTAGCCCAATTTCATATGGATGGGTTCGTCAATAAGCAAAATTGGCGCATTTGGAGAACAGAATCCGCATTGCGCGACCGAGAAGTCTCTTCACTCTCAACGGGTGACTGTGTGGTGTGCAATGTCCAGCCACAGAATAATCGATGCGGTACTCCTTGATGACACGGTGACTACCGAACGGTACGTGAAAATTTTTGAAGATGATTTCATCCCCATTATCCAATGTGAGCCTGATTTCGGCAAGATGTGGTTCATGCAAGACAGAGATCGACCCCACCGAAGCAGGAGAGTGTTTGACGTACTGGAGGAGCACTTTGGGGACCTCACTGTGGCTCTGGGGTGCAAAGAGGCCATTGGCGTGGGCCTCGATAGGCCGCCATATTCTCGGGGTCTGAACACATGCGACTCCTTTTTGTTGGGCTATATTTAAGACAACTTATACAGCAACAACCTCAAAACGATTGTTGAGCCGAAAACAGCCATTCAGGAGTTCATCGACAGCTTCGATGTTCCGACACTTCAGCGGGTCTTGCAGAATTTCGCTTTTCGTCCACGCTACATCATCGTCAGCAATGGCAGACATATCGAACATGTCATAACCTAAATCCTAAGCTCTGTAGTGACGTTTACATGTTGAATAAACTTTGTGCACGCCGTAGCTTATAACTAATTTACGTTTTCTTTTTTCTTCAATAATTGTGACCCTACATATCACTAACCGTCTCACCCCATTCATGATACCCAATCTCACTTGCAGGTTGCCTATCTAACGGCTTCCAGGGGCAACAAAAATTGATTTTCTGTATTTCATATAACTACTGAGCGAATTTAAAGATTTGAAGTTCTGCTATAATCTACCTATTAATATGTACACTCTCGTGTTAAAGGTTTAACACAGCAAGACGAGTATTATAGTTACAGATCAGAGGGAAATATTTAAGTATTCGTGTCTTCCTCACGCCGTTCTAGCGTGCAACAGTGCAGAGAAATGGTGTAAAAAGCGGTTCGATAAATCCACTGCCGGTTACTAAGGTGTGAACTGCAGAGAATCCATGTAGACGTAGGTGTAGGTGCAAATATGCAGCTGGTTTTTTCCTTTACCGTGATACGTAGTGGTATTTGCTTAAATGAGAGTCGAAGCAAACAGCATGTACAGTGAACTGTGTCCCTTTGTATGTTTAGGCCTATAACTTGCATGACGGATTTGATCCGGAGTAATCTACAATAATATTAAATGCGGGGACACCGTGCTCACACTGTAATGAGAAGCATGATGTATAGATATGTAGTGCAAATAAGAAATATTATCGGTATTTTGTTCTATCATGCAGCTGCAGCGCAGCAGCAAGATTACAAGCCGTACTTAAATGGCAACAACCAATGTCTGTCACCACAGGAGACTTACACAACCATCCTTTGTTAAGATACATTAAGTTGAAATAAATACAGAATCACTTTTTCCACTGTGTCCTTTAGCACCCTCCTCTACTTCTAACATGCATCGCTTTTAAAAAGACTTACAAGCAACCCCTTGAGTACGAGGTCGCAAAATGCCAATGATGTCTGCAACATACGAAGCCCTACGTAATCTCTACCATGCAACTACAATATTGGCTGCTAATGGCAGTAGGGAGCGGAACTGGAGGTATCCGATGGTGAGCTGTCTGCAACATACGAAGCCCTACGTAATCTCTACCATGCAACTACAATATTGGCTGCTAATGGCAGTAGGGAGCGGAACTGGAGGTATCCGATGGTGAGCACAGCACCAGGCTATGGAGCGTAGCTGAACTGCCAAGTCGAAGCGTAAATCACAACAGTGCTAGTAGTGCTGATACAAAACACAGCAATGACAACAATAAACAAAGCAAGCATTCCTTCATATCTGGTGCGGATCCCACACTGTTGAGCAGTATTCAAGCAGTGGGCGAACAAGCGCACTGTAACCTACTTCCTTTGTTTTCGGATTGCATTTCCTTAGGATTCTTCCAATGAATCTGTGTCTGGCATCTGCTTTACCGACGATCAACTTTATATGATCATTCCATTTTAAATCATTCCTAATGCGTACTCCCAGATAATTTATGGAATTAACTGCTTCCAGTTGCTGACCTGCTATATTGTAGCTAAATGACAAGGGATCTTTCTATGTATTCGCAGCACATTACACTTGTCTACATTGAGATTCAATTGCCATTCCCTGCACCATGCGTCAATTCGCTGCAGATCCTCCTGCATTTCAGTACAATTTTCCATTGTTACAACCTCTCGATATACCACAGCATCATCCGCAAAAAGCCTCAGTGAACTTCCGATGTCATCCACAAGGTCATTTATATATACTGTGAATAGATAGCAACGGTCCTACGACACTCCCCTGCGGCACACCTGAAATCACTCTTACTTCGGAAGACTTCTCTCCATTGAGAATGACATGCTGCGTTCTGTTATCTAGCAACTCTTCAATCCAATCACACAATTGGTCTGATAGTCCATATGTTCTTACTTTGTTCATTAAACGTCTGTGGGGAACTGTGTCGAACGCCTTGCGGATGTCAAGAAACACGGCATCTACCTGGGAACCCGTGTCTATAGCCCTCTGAATTTCGTGGACGAATAGCGCGAGCTGGGTTTCACACGATCGTCTTTTTCGAAACCCATGCTGATTCCTACAGAGTAGATTTCTAGTCTCCAGAAAAGTCATTATACTCGAACATAATACGTGTTGCAAAATTCTGCAACTGATCGACGTTAGAGATATAGGTCTATAGTTCTGCACATCTGTTCGACGTCCTTTCTTGAAAACGGGGATGACCTGTGCACTTTTCCAATCCTTTCGAACGCTACGCTCTTCTAGAGACCTACGGTACACCGCTGCAAGAAGGGGGGCAAGTTCCTTCGCGTACTCTGTGTAAAATCGAACTGGTATCCCATCAGATCCAGCGGCCTCTTTTGAGCGATTTTCATTGTTTCTCTATCACTCTATCGTCTATTTCGATATCTACCATTTTTTCATCTGTGCGACAATCTAGAGAGGGAACTACAGTGCAGTCTTCTTCTGTGAAACAGCTTTGGAAAAAGACATTTAGTATTTCGGCCTTTAGTCTGTCATCCTCTGTTTCAGCACCATTTTGGTCACAGAGTGTCTGGACATTTTGTTTTGGTCCACCTACCGCTTTGACATAAGACCAAAATTTCTTAGGATTTTCTGTCAAGTCAGTACATAGAACGTAACTTTCGAATTCATTGAACGCCTCTCACATAGCCCTCCTCACACTACATTTCGCTTCGCGTAGTTTATGTTTGTCTGCAAGGCTTTGGCTATGTTTGTTTGCTGTGAAGTTCCCTTTGGTTCCGCAGCAGTTTTCTAACTCGGTTGTTGTACCACGGTGGCTCTTTTCCATCTCTTACGATCTTGCTTGGCACATATTCATCTAACACACATTGTACGATGGTTTTGAACTTTGTCCACTGATCCTCAACACTATCTGTACTTGAGACAAAACTTTTGTGTTGAGCCATCAGGTACTCTGAAATCTGCTTTTTGTCACTTTTGCTAAACAGAAAAATCTTCCGATCTTTTTTAATCTTTCTATTTACGGCTGGAATCATCGATGCAGTAACCGCTTTATGATCGCTGATTCCCTGTTCTGCGTTAACTGTTTCAAATAGTTCGGGTCTGTTTGTCACCAGAAGGTCTAATATGTTATCGCCACGAGTCTGTTCTCTGTTTAACTGCTCAAGGTAGTTTTCAGATAAAGCACTTAAAAAAATTTCACTGGATTCTTTGTCCCTGCCATCCGTTATGAACGTGTGAGTCTCCCAGTCTATATCCGGTAAATTAAAATCTCCACCCAGAACTATAACATAGTGGGGAAATCTACTTGAAATATTTTCCAAATTATCCTTCAGGTGCTCAGCCACAACAGCTGCTGACCCAGGGGGCCTACAGAGACAGCCAATTACCATGTCTGAGCCTGCTTTAACCGTGACCTTCACCCAAATTATCTCACATTTCGGATCTCCGTCAATTTCCTTCGGTACTATTGCACTTCTTATCGCTATAAACACGCCTCCCCCTTCACTGCCAGCCTGTCTTTGCGGTATAGATTACAATCTGAGTTTAGACTTTCATTACTGTTTACATCTGGTTTCAGCCAACTTCCTGTCCCTAGAACTATGTGGGCATTGTGACCGTTTATTAATTAGAGCAGTTCTGGGACCTTTCTATAGACGCTCCTGCAGATTAATATAGTTATTCCCTGTTGCATTTTGCCTACTCCTACCTTGCCGCGTCTCAGGAGGCGTCTTGTCGGACCTAGGGAGGGAATTCTCTAATCTAGAAAACCCACATGTGCACTCCACACGTAATCTGCTACCCTTGTAGCCGCTTCCGACGTGTAGTGCACGCCTGACCTATTCAGGGGGACCCTACATTTCTCCACCCGATAGCGGAGGTCGAGAAATTTGCACCCCAGATCTCCGCAGAATCGTCTGAGCCTCTGGTTTAAGCCTTCCACTCGGCTCCAAAGCAGAGGACCGCGATCGGTTCTGGGAACGATACTACAAATAGTTAGCTCTGATTCCACCCCGCGAGCGAGGCTTTCCGCCTTCACCAATTCCGCCAACCGCCTGTACGAACTGAGGACGACCTCTGAATCCAGACGGCAGTTGTCATTGGTGCCGCCATGAACAACAATTTGCTGTCAGGTGCACCCAGTGCTCTCTATCGCCGCCGGCAGGGCCTCCTCCACATCTCGGATGAGACCCCCAGCAAGAAGACAGTTAACACTGGCCTTCTTCCCCGACCTTTCCGCTATTTCCCTAAGGGGCTCCATCACCCGCCTAAAGTTTGACCTCCCAATAACTAATAAACCCCTCCCCCGTGTGCCTGCTCGGCCCTTGCTGAAGGAGCGGCCACATGTCCGCTCACAATCAGAGCGGGCGCTGCCACACTGCCAGCCTCCACATTGACCCTCCGCCTCGTGCGCCGCGAACGCCGCTGAACCCGCCACTCCCCTTGGCGAGAGGGTGGCCCAACCGCGCCCGGTACCCGCGATGATGTATCGACAGCAGGGACAGTGGGTGAACCATGTAACACCTGGGGTGTACCATGCGACGCACCAGACTCCACACTGCCGCTACACTCCGAGGCAGCAACCTGAAGATGTCTGACTGCAGTCATCAACACGTTCAGCTGTTCGTGAACAGTGGCCAGCTCCTCCTGCGTCCGTACACAGCAGTCACACATCCTATCCATCCTAAGAAATAAGTTTACTGTAGAGAGTTAATCACCTTTTAACTACACTGCTAATTCACTAAAGGCGGCAGATGACTAAACTGTGGTCACTAGATACTTCTTGTAGAAAACAAACATAACACTACATGTCTCTGGACTGAATTCAAAACAAACACACATTACTGGCACTGTGGCTGACTACAGGGACTCCCTGACTGTATTCAAAACAAACACGAAATCTATGGAACACTATTACTAGCACTCGACAATTAAAGCTTCCTAAAAGCAGAAACACGCGGAAGAAGAAGTGACAAGTGAGAAAAATACAGTTAATACTTAAATTAACGTAGCTCGCTGCACAGCAGACGTGACGCAGACGGCTGTTACGACGACACTGACAACTGGCACTATGGCTGACTAAAGGGACTCCCTGACTGTATTCAAAACAAACACGAAATCTATGGAACACTATTACCAGCACTCGACAATTAAAGCTTCCTAAAAGCAGGCACATGCGGAAGAAGAAGTGACAAGTGAGAAAAATACAGTTAATACTTAAATTAACGTAGCTCGCTGCACAGCAGACGTGACGCAGACGGCTGTTACGACGACACGGACAACTGGCACTATGGCTGACTAACGGGACTCCCTGACTATTCAAAACACGAGATCTATGGAACACTATTACTAGCACTCGACAATTAAAGCTTCCTAAAAGCAGAAACACGCGGAAGAAGAAGTGACAAGAGAGAAAAATACAGTTAATACTTAAATTAACGTAGCTCGCTGCACAGCAGTCGTGACGCAGACGGCTGTTACGACGACACTGACAACTGGCACTATGGCTGACTAAAGGGACTCCCTGACTATTCAAAACAAACACGAGATCTATGGAACACTATTACTAGCACTCGACAATTAAAGCTTCCTAAAAGCAGGCACACGCGGAAGAAGAAGTGACAAGTGAGAAAAATACAGTTAATACTTAAATTAACGTAGCTCGCTGCACAGCAGTCGTGACGCAGACGGCTGTTACGACAACACTGACACAACTGGCACTATGGCTGACTAAAGGGACTCCCTGACTGTATTCAAAACAAACACGAGATCTATGGAACACTATTACTAGCACTCGACAATTAAAGCTTCCTAAAAGCAGGCACACGCGGAAGAAGAAGTAACAAGTGAGAAAAATACAGTTAATACTTAAATTAACGTAGCTCGCTGCACAGCAGACGTGACGCAGACGGCTGTTACGACAACACTGACACAACTGGCACTATGGCTGACTAAAGGGACTCCCTGACTGTATTCAAAACAAACACGAGATCTATGGAACACTATTACTAGCACTCGACAATTAAAGTTTCCTAAAAGCAGGCACACGCGGAAGAAGAAGTAAAAAGTGAGAAAAATACAGTTAATATTTAAATTAACGTAGCTCGCTGCACAGCAGACGTGACGCAGACGGCTGTTACGACAACACTGACACAACTGGCACTATGGCTGACTAAAGGGACTCCCTGACTGTATTCAAAACAAACACGAGATCTATGGAACACTATTACTAGCACTCGACAATTAAAGCTTCCTAAAAGCAGGCACACGCGGAAGAAGAAGTAACAAGTGAGAAAAATACAGTTAATACTTAAATTAACGTAGCTCGCTGCACAGCAGACGTGACGCAGACGGCTGTTACGACAACACTGACACAACTGGCACTATGGCTGACTAAAGGGACTCCCTGACTGTATTCAAAACAAACACGAGATCTATGGAACACTATTACTAGCACTCGACAATTAAAGCTTCCTAAAAGCAGGCACTCGCGGAAGAAGTAACAAGTGAGAAAAATACAGTTAATACTTAAATTAACGTAGCTCGCTGCACAGCAGACGTGACGCAGACGGCTCTTACGACGACACGGACAACTGGCACTATGGCTGACTAACGGGACTCCCTGACTGTATTCAAAACAAACACGAGATCTATGGAACACTATTACTAGCACTCGACAATTAAAGCTTCCTAAAAGCAGAAACACGCGGAAGAAGTGACAAGTGAGAAAAATACAGTTAATACTTAAATTAAGGTAGCTCGCTGCACAGCAGACGTGACGCAGACGGCTGTTACGACAACACTGACACAACTGGCACTATGGCTGACTAAAGGGACTCCCTGACTGTATTCAAAACAAACACGAGATCTATGGAACACTATTACTAGCACTTGACAATTAAAGCTTCCTAAAAGCAGAAACACGCGGAAGAAGAAGTGACAAGTGAGAAAAATAAAGTTAATACTTAAAATAACGTAGCTCGCTGCACAGCAGTCGTGACGCAGACGGCTGTTACGACAACACTGACACAACTGGCACTATGGCTGACTAAAGGGACTCCCTGACTGTATTCAAAACAAACACGAGATCTATGGAACACTATTACTAGCACTCGACAATTAAAGCTTCCTAAAAGCAGGCACACGCGGAAGAAGAAGTAACAAGTGAGAAAAATACAGTTAATACTTAAATTAACGTAGCTCGCTGCACAGCAGACGTGACGCAGACGGCTGTTACGACAACACTGACACAACTGGCACTATGTCTGACTAAAGGGACTCCCTGACTGTATTCAAAACAAACACGAGATCTATGGAACACTTACTAGCACTCGACAATTAAAGCTTCCTAAAAGCAGGCACACGCGGAAGAAGAAGTAACAAGTGAGAAAAATACAGTTAATACTTAAATTAACGTAGCTCGCTGCACAGCAGACGTGACGCAGACGGCTGTTACGACAACACTGACACAACTGGCACTATGGCTGACTAAAGGGACTCCCTGACTGTATTCAAAACAAACACGAGATCTATGGAACACTATTACTAGCACTCGACAATTAAAGCTTCCTAAAAGCAGGCACACGCGGAAGAAGAAGTAAAAAGTGAGAAAAATACAGTTAATACTTAAATTAACGTAGCTCGCTGCACAGCAGACGTGACGCAGGCGGCTGTTACGACGACACGGGCAACTGGCACTATGGCTGACTAAAGGGACTCCCTGACTGTATTCAAAACAAACACGAGATCTATGGAACACTATTACTAGCACTCGACAATTAAAGCTTCCTAAAAGCAGGCACACGCGGAAGAAGAAGTAACAAGTGAGAAAAATACAGTTAATACTTAAATTAACGTAGCTCGCTGCACAGCAGACGTGACGCAGACGGCTGTTACGACAACACTGACACAACTGGCACTATGGCTGACTAAAGGGACTCCCTGACTGTATTCAAAACAAACACGAGATCTATGGAACACTATTACTAGCACTCGACAATTAAAGCTTCCTAAAAGCAGGCACACGCGGAAGAAGAAGTAAAAAGTGAGAAAAATACAGTTAATACTTAAATTAACGTAGCTCGCTGCACAGCAGACGTGACGCAGACGGCTGTTTCGACAACACTGACACAACTGGCACTATGGCTGACTAAAGGGACTCCCTGACTGTATTCAAAACAAACACGAGATCTATGGAACACTATTACTAGCACTCGACAATTAAAGCTTCCTAAAAGCAGGCACACGCGGAAGAAGAAGTAACAAGTGAGAAAAATACAGTTAATACTTAAATTAACGTAGCTCGCTGCACAGCAGACGTGACGCAGACGGCTGTTACGACAACACTGACACAACTGGCACTATGGCTGACTAAAGGGACTCCCTGACTGTATTCAAAACAAACACGAGATCTATGGAACACTATTACTAGCACTCGACAATTTAAGCTTCCTAAAAGCAGGCACACGCGGAAGAAGTAACAAGTGAGAAAAATACAGTTAATACTTAAATTAACGTAGCTCGCTGCACAGCAGACGTGACGCAGACGGCTGTTACGACGACACTGACAACTGGCACTATGGCTGACTAAAGGGACTCCCTGACTGTATTCAAAACAAACACGAAATCTATGGAACACTATTACTAGCACTCGACAATTAAAGCTTCCTAAAAGCAGGCACACGCGGAAGAAGAAGTAACAAGTGAGGAAAATACAGTTAATACTTAAATTAACGTAGCTCGCTGCACAGCAGACGTGACGCAGACGGCTCTTACGACGACACTGACAACTGGCACTATGGCTGACTAAAGGGACTCCCTGACTATTCAAAACATACACGAGATCTATGGAACACTATTACTAGCACTCGACAATTAAAGCTTTCTAAAAGCAGAAACACGCGGAAGAAGAAGTGACAAATGAAAAAATACAGTTAATACTTAAATTAACGTAGCTCGCTGCACAGCAGACGTGACGCAGACGGCTGTTACGACGACACGGACAACTGGCACTATGGCTGACTAAAGGGACTCCCTGACTGTATTCAAAACAAACACGAGATCTATGGAACACTATTACTAGCACTCGACAAAGATTCCTAAAAGCAGAAACACGCGGAAGAAGAAGTGACAAGTGAGAAAAATACAGTTAATACTTAAATTAACGTAGCTCGCTGCACAGCAGACGTGACGCAGACGGCTGTTACGACGACACTGACAACTGGCACTATGGCTGACTAAAGGGACTCCCTGACTGTATTCAAAACAAACACGAGATCTATGGAACACTATTACTAGCACTCGACAATTAAAGCTTCCTAAAAGCAGAAACACGCGGAAGAAGAAGTGACAAGTGAGAAAAATACAGTTAATACTTAAATTAACGTAGCTCGCTGCACAGCAGACGTGACGCAGACGGCTGTTACGACGACACTGACAACTGGCACTATGGCTGACTAAAGGGACTCCCTGACTGTATTCAAAACAAACACGAGATCTATGGAACACTGTTACTAGCACTCGACAATTAAAGCTTCCTAAAAGCAGAAACACGCGGAAGAAGAAGTGACAAGTGAGAAAAATACAGTTAATACTTAAATTAACGTAGCTCGCTGCACAGCAGACGTGACGCAGACGGCTGTTACGACGACACGGACAACTGGCACTATGGCTGACTAAAGGGACTCCCTGACTGTATTCAAAACAAACACGAGATCTATGGAACACTATTACTAGCACTCGACAAAGCTTCCTCTAAACAGAAACACGCGGAAGAAGAAAAGACAAGTGAGAAAAATACAGTTAATACTTAAATTAACGTAGCTCGCTGCACAGCAGACGTGACGCAGACGGCTGTTACGACGACACTGACAACTGGCACTATGGCTGACAAAAGGGACTCCCTGACTGTATTCAAAACAAACACGAGATCTATGGAACACTATTACTAGCACTCGACAAAGCTTACTAAAAGCAGAAACACGCGGAAGAAGAAGTGACAAGTGAGAAAAATACAGTTAATACTTAAATTAACGTAGCTCGCTGCACAGCAGACGTGACGCAGACGGCTGTTACGACGACACGGACAACTGGCACTATGGCTGACTAAAGGGACTCCCTGAGTGTATTGAAAAAAAAACACGAGATCTATGGAACACTATTACTAGCACTCGACAATTAAAGCTTCCTAAAAGCAGAAACAAGCGGAAGAAGAAGTGACATGTGAGAAGAATACAGTTAATACTTAAATTAACGTAGCTAGCTGCACAGCAGACGTGACGCAGAAGGCTGTTACGACAACACTGACACAACTGGCACTATGGCTGACTAAAGGGACTCCCTGACTATTCAAAACAAACACGCGATCTATGGAACACTATTACTAGCACTCGACAATTAAAGCTTCCTAAAAGCAGAAACACGCTTAAGAAGAAGTGACAAGTGAGAAAAATACAGTTAATACTTAAATTAACGTAGCTCGCTGCACAGCAGACGTGACGCAGACGGCTGTTACGACGACACTGACAACTGGCACTGTGGCTGACTAAAGGGACTCCCTGACTGTATTCAAAACAAACACGAGATCTATGGAACACTATTACTAGCACTCGACAATTAAAGCTTCCTAAAAGCAGAAACACGCGGAAGAAGAAGTGACAAGTGAGAAAAATACAGTTAATACTTAAATTAACGTAGCTCGCTGCACAGCAGACGTGACGCAGACGGCTGTTACGACGACACTGACAACTGGCACTATGGCTGACTAAATGGACTTCCCGACTGTATTCAAAACAAACACGAGATCTATGGAACACTATTACTAGCACTCGACAATTAAAGCTTCCTAAAAGCAGAAACACGCGGAAGAAGAAGTGACAAGTGAGAAAAATACAGTTAATACTTAAATTAACGTAGCTCGCTGCACAGCAGACGTGACGCAGACGGCTGTTACGACAACACTGACAACTGGCACTGTGGCTGACTAAAGGGACTCCCTGACTGTATTCAAAACAAACACGAGATCTATGGAACACTATTACTAGCACTCGACAATTAAAGCTTCCTAAAAGCAGGCACACGCGGAAGAAGAAGTAAAAAGTGAGAAAAATACAGTTAATATTTAAATTAACGTAGCTCGCTGCACAGCAGACGTGACGCAGACGGCTGTTACGACAACACTGACACAACTGGCACTATGGCTGACTAAAGGGACTCCCTGACTGTATTCAAAACAAACACGAGATCTATGGAACACTATTACTAGCACTCGACAATTAAAGCTTCCTAAAAGCAGGCACACGCGGAAGAAGAAGTAACAAGTGAGAAAAATACAGTTAATACTTAAATTAACGTAGCTCGCTGCACAGCAGACGTGACGCAGACGGCTGTTACGACAACACTGACACAACTGGCACTATGGCTGACTAAAGGGACTCCCTGACTGTATTCAAAACAAACACGAGATCTATGGAACACTATTACTAGCACTCGACAATTAAAGCTTCCTAAAAGCAGGCACTCGCGGAAGAAGTAACAAGTGAGAAAAATACAGTTAATACTTAAATTAACGTAGCTCGCTGCACAGCAGACGTGACGCAGACGGCTGTTACGACGACACGGACAACTGGCACTATGGCTGACTAGAGGGACTCCCTGACTGTATTCAAAACAAACACGAGATCTATGGAACACTATTACTAGCACTCGACAATTAAAGCTTCCTAAAAGCAGAAACACGCGGAAGAAGAAGTGACAAGTGAGAAAAATACAGTTAATACTTAAATTAACGTAGCTCGCTGCACAGCAGACGTGACGCAGACGGCTGTTACGACGACACGGACAACTGGCACTATGGCTGACTAAAGGGACTCCCTGACTATATTCAAAACAAACACGAGATCTATGGAACACTATTACTAGCACTCGACAATTAAAGCTTCCTAAAAGCAGAAACACGCTTAAGAAGAAGTGACAAGTGAGAAAAATACAGTTAATACTTAAATTAACGTAGCTCGCTGCACAGCAGACGTGGCGCAGACGGCTGTTACGACGACACGGACAACTGGCACTATGGCTGACTAGAGGGACTCCCTGTCTGTATTCAAAACAAACACGAGATCTATGGAACACTATTACTAGCACTCGACAATTAAAGCTTCCTAAAAGCAGAAACACGCGGAAGAAGAAGTGACAAGTGAGAAAAATACAGTTAATACTTAAATTAACGTAGCTCGCTGCACAGCAGACGTGACGCAGACAGCTGTTACGACGACACTGACAACTGGCACTGTGGCTGACTAAAGGGACTCCCTGACTGTATTCAAAACAAACACGAAATCTATGGAACACTATTACTAGCACTCGACAATTAAAGCTTCCTAAAAGCAGAAACACGCGGAAGAAGAAGTGACAAGTGAGAAAAATACAGTTAATACTGAAATTAACGTATCTCGCTGCACAGCAGACGTGACGCAGACGGCTGTTACGACGACACGGACAACTGGCACTATGGCTGACTAAAGGGACTCCCTGACTGTATTCAAAACAAACACGAGATCTATGGAACACTATTGCTAGCACTCGACAATTAAAGCTTCCTAAAAGCCGAAACACGCGGAAGAAGAAGTGTCAAGTGAGATAAATACAGTTAATACTTAAATTAACGTAGCTCGCTGCACAGCAGACGTAACGCAGACGGCTGTTACGACAACACTGACACATCTGGCACTATGGCAGACTAAAGGGACTCCCTGACTGTATTCAAAACAAACACGAGATCTATGGAACACTATTACTAGCACTCGACAATTAAAGCTTCCTAAAAGCAGAAACACGCGGAAGAAGAAGTGACAAGTGAGAAAAATACAGTTAATACTTAAATTAACGTAGCTCGCTGCACAGCAGACGTGACGCAGACGGCTGTTACGACGACACGGACAACTGGCACTATGGCTGACTAAAGGGACTCCCTGACTGTATTCAAAACAAACACGAGATCTATGGAACACTATTACTAGCACTCGACAAAGCTTCCTAAAAGCAGAAACACGCGGAAGAAGAAGTGACAAGTGAGAAAAATACAGTTAATACTTAAATTAACGTAGCTCGCTGCACAGCAGACGTGACGCAGACGGCTGTTACGACGACACGGACAACTGGCACTATGGCTGACTAAAGGGACTCCCTGACTGTATTCAAAACAAACACGAGATCTATGGAGCACTATTACTAGCACTCGACAATTAAAGCTTCCTAAAAGCAGAAACACGCTTAAGAAGAAGTGACAAGTGAGAAAAATACAGTTAATACTTAAATTAACGTAGCTCGCTGCACAGCAGACGTGACGCAGACGGCTGTTACGACAACACTGACACAACTGGCACTATGGCTGACTTAAGGGACTCCCTGACTGTATTCAAAACAAACACGAGATCTATGGAACACTATTACTAGCACTCGACAATTAAAGCTTCCTAAAAGCAGAAACACGCGGAAGAAGAAGTGACAAGTGAGAAAAATACAGTTAATACTTAAATTAACGTAGCTCGCTGCACAGCAGACGTGACGCAGACGGCTGTTACGACAACACTGACACAACTGGCACTATGGCTGACTAAAGGGACTCCCTGACTATTCAAAACAAACACGAGATCTATGGAACACTATTACTAGCACTCGACAATTAAAGCTTCCTAAAAGCAGAAACACGCGGAAGAAGAAGTGACAAGTGAGAAAAATACAGTTAATACTTAAATTAACGTAGCTCGCTGCACAGCAGACGTGACGCAGACGGCTGTTACGACACTGACAACTGGCACTATGTCTGACTAAAGGGACTCCCTGACTGTATTCAAAACAAACACGAGATCTATGGAACACTTACTAGCACTCGACAATTAAAGCTTCCTAAAAGCAGAAACACGCGGAAGAAGTGACAAGTGAGAAAAATACAGTTAATACTTAAATTAACGTAGCTCGCTTCACAGTAGACGTGACGCAGACGGCTGTTACGACGACACGGACAACTGGCACTATGGCTGACTAGAGGGACTCCCTGACTGTATTCAAAACAAACACGAGATCTATGGAACACTATTACTAGCACTCGACAATTAAAGCTTCCTAAAAGCAGAAACACGCGGAAGAAGAAGTGACAAGTGAGAAAAATACAGTTAATACTTAAATTAACGTAGCTCGCTGCACAGCAGACGTGACGCAGACGGCTGTTACGACGACACGGACAACTGGCACTATGGCTGACTAGAGGGACTCCCTGACTGTATTCAAAACAAACACGAGATCTATGGAACACTATTACTAGCACTCGACAATTAAAGCTTCCTAAAAGCAGAAACAGGCTTAAGAAGAAGTGACAAGTGAGAAAAATACAGTTAATACTTAAATTAACGTAGCTCGCTGCACAGCAGACGTGACGCAGACGGCTGTTACGACAACACTGACACAACTGGCACTATGGCTGACTAAAGGGACTCCTTGATTCAAAACAAACACGAGATCTATGGAACACTATTACTAGCACTCGACAATTAAAGCTTCCTAAAAGCAGAAACACGCGGAAGAAGAAGTGACAAGTGAGAAAACTACAGTTAATACTTAAATTAACGTAGCTCGCTGCACAGCAGACGTGACGCAGACGGCTGTTACGACGACACTGACAACTGGCACTATGGCTGACTAAATGGACTTCCTGACTGTATTCAAAACAAACACGAGATCTATGGAACACTATTACTAGCACTCGACAATTAAAGCTTCCTAAAAGCAGAAACACGCGGAAGAAGAAGTGACAAGTGAGAAAAATACAGTTAATACTTAAATTAACGTAGCTCGCTGCACAGCAGACGTGACGCAGACGGCTGTTACGACAACACTGACAACTGGCACTGTGGCTGACTAAAGGGACTCCCTGACTGTATTCAAAACAAACACGAGATCTATGGAACACTATTACTAGCACTCGACAATTAAAGCTTCCTAAAAGCAGAAACACGCGGAAGAAGAAGTGACAAGTGAGAAAAATACAGTTAATACTTAAATTAACGTAGCTCGCTGCACAGCAGACGTGACGCAGACGGCTGTTACGACAACACTGACACAACTCGCACTATGGCTGACTAAAGGGACTCCCTGACTGTATTCAAAACAAACACGAAATCTATGGAACACTATTACTAGCACTCGACAATTAAAGCTTCCTAAAAGCAGAAACACGCGGAAGAAGAAGTGACAAGTGAGAAAAATACAGTTAATACTTAAATTAACGTAGCTCGCTGCACAGCAGACGTGACGCAGACGGCTGTTACGACGACACTGACAACTGGCACTATGGCTGACTAAATGGACTTCCTGACTGTATTCAAAACAAACACGAGATCTATGGAACACTATTACTAGCACTCGACAATTAAAGCTTCCTAAAAGCAGAAACACGCGGAAGAAGAAGTGACAAGTGAGAAAAATACAGTTAATACTTAAATTAACGTAGCTCGCTGCACAGCAGACGTGACGCAGACGGCTGTTACGACAACACTGACAACTGGCACTGTGGCTGACTAAAGGGACTCCCTGACTGTATTCAAAACAAACACGAGATCTATGGAACACTATTACTAGCACTCGACAATTAAAGCTTCCTAAAAGCAGAAACACGCGGAAGAAGAAGTGACAAGTGAGAAAAATACAGTTAATACTTAAATTAACGTAGCTCGCTGCACAGCAGACGTGACGCAGACGGCTGTTACGACGACACGGACAACTGGCACTATGGCTGACTAAAGGGACTCCCTGACTGTATTCAAAACAAACACGAGATCTATGGAACACTATTACTAGCACTCGACAAAGATTCCTAAAAGCAGAAACACGCGGAAGAAGAAGTGACAAATGACAAAAATACAGTTAATACTTAAATTAACGTAGCTCGCTGCACAGCAGACGTGACGCAGACGGCTGTTACGACGACACGGACAACTGGCACTGTGGCTGACTAAAGGGACTCCCTGACTGTATTCAAAACAAACACGAGATCTATGGAACACTATTACTAGCACTAGACAAAGCTTCCTAAAAGCAGAAACACGCGGAAGAAGTGACAAGTGAGAAAAATACAGTTAATACTTAAATTAACGTAGCTCGCTGCACAGCAGACGTGACGCAGACGGCTGTTACGACGACACGGACAACTGGCACTATGGCTGACTAAAGGGACTCCCTGACTGTATTCAAAACAAACACGAGATCTATGGAACACTATTACTAGCACTCGACAAAGATTCCTAAAAGCAGAAACACGCGGAAGAAGAAGTGACAAATGACAAAAATACAGTTAATACTTAAATTAACGTAGCTCGCTGCACAGCAGACGTCACGCAGACGGCTGTTACGACAACACTGACACAACTCGCACTATGGCTGACTAAAGGGACTCCCTGATTCAAAACAAACACGAGATCTATGGAACACTATTACTAGCACTCGACAATTAAAGCTTCCTAAAAGCAGAAACACGCGGAAGAAGAAGTGACAAGTGAGAAAAATACAGTTAATACTTAAATTATCGTAGCTCGGTGCACAGCAGACGTGACGCAGACGGCTGTTACGACGACACGGACAACTGGCACTATGGCTGACTAGAGGGACTCCCTGACTGTATTCAAAACAAACACGAGATCTATGGAACACTATTACTAGCACTCGACAATTAAAGCTTCCTAAAAGCAGAAACACGCTTAAGAAGTGACAAGTGAGAAAAATACAGTTAATACTTAAATTAACGTAGCTCGCTGCACAGCAGACGTGACGCAGACGGCTGTTACGACGACACGGACAACTGGCACTATGGCTGACTAAAGGGACTCCCTGAATGTATTCAAAACAAACACGAGATCTATGGAACACTATTACTAGCACTCGACAATTAAAGCTTCCTAAAAGCAGAAACACGCGGAAGAAGAAGTGACAAGTGAGAAAAATACAGTTAATACTTAAATTAACGTAGCTCGCTGCACAGCAGACGTGACGCAGACGGCTGTTACGACGACACTGACAACTGGCACTATGGCTGACTAAAGGGACTCCCTGACTGTATTCAAAACAAACACGAGATCTATGGAACACTATTACTAGCACTCGACAATTAAAGCTTCCTAAAAGCAGAAACATGCGGAAGAAGAAGTGACAAGTGAGAAAAATACAGTTAATACTTAAATTAACGTAGCTCGCTGCACAGCAGACGTGACGCAGACGGCTGTTACGACGACACTGACAACTGGCACTATGGCTGACTAAAGGGACTCCCTGACTGTATTCAAAAGAAACACGAGATCTATGGAACACTGTTACTAGCACTCGACAATTAAAGCTTCCTAAAAGCAGAAACACGCGGAAGAAGAAGTGACAAGTGAGAAAAATACAGTTAATACTTAAATTAACGTAGCTCGCTGCACAGCAGACGTGACGCAGACGGCTGTTACGACAACACTGACACAACTGGCACTATGGCTGACTAAAGGGACTCCCTGATTCAAAACAAACACGAGATCTATGGAACACTATTACTAGCACTCGACAATTAAAGCTTCCTAAAAGCAGAAACACGCGGAAGAAGAAGTGACAAGTGAGAAAAATACAGTTAATACTTAAATTAACGTAGCTCGCTGCACAGCAGACGTGACGCAGACGGCTGTTACGACGACACTGACAACTGGCACTATGGCTGACTAAAGGGACTCCCTGACTGTATTCAAAACAAACACGAGATCTATGGAACACTATTACTAGCACTCGACAAAGCTTCCTAAAAGCAGAAACACGCGGAAGAAGAAGTGACAAGTGAGAAAAATACAGTTAATACTTAAATTAACGTAGCTCGCTGCACAGCAGACGTGACGCAGACGGCTGTTACGACGACACGGACAACTGGCACTATGGCTGACTAGAGGGACTCCCTGACTGTATTCAAAACAAACACGAGATCTATGGAACACTATTACTAGCACTCGACAATTAAAGCTTCCTAAAAGCAGAAACACGTGGAAGAAGAAGTGACAAGTGAGAAAAATACAGTTAATACTTAAATTAACGTAGCTCGCTGCACAGCAGACGTGACGCAGACGGCTGTTACGACGACACGGACAACTGGCACTATGGCTGACTAAAGGGACTCCCTGACTGTATTCAAAACAAACACGAGATCTATGGAACACTATTACTAGCACTCGACAAAGATTCCTAAAAGCAGAAACACGCGGAAGAAGAAGTGACAAGTGAGAAAAATACAGTTAATACTTAAATTAACGTAGCTCGCTGCACAGCAGACGTGACGCAGACGGCTGTTACGACGACACGGACAACTGGCACTATGGCTGACTAGAGGGACTCCCTGACTGTATTCGAAACAAACACGAGATCTATGGAACACTATTACTAGCACTCGACAATTAAAGCTTCCTAAAAGCAGAAACACGCGGAAGAAGAAGTGACAAGTGAGAAAAATACAGTTAATACTTAAATTAACGTAGCTCGCTGCACAGCAGACGTGACGCAGACGGCTGTTACGACGACACGGACAACTGGCACTATGGCTGACTAAAGGGACTCCCTGACTGTATTCAAAACAAACACGAGATCTATGGAACACTATTACTAGCACTCGACAATTAAAGCTTCCTAAAAGCAGAAACACGCGGAAGAAGAAGTGACAAGTGAGAAAAATACAGTTAATACTTAAATTAACGTAGCTCGCTGCACAGCAGACGTGACGCAGACGGCTGTTACGACACTGACAACTGGCACTATGGCTGACTAAAGGGACTCCTTGCTGTATTCAAAACAAACACGCGATCTATGGAACACTATTACTAGCACTCGACAATTAAAGCTTCCTAAAAGCAGAAACACGCGGAAGAAGAAGTGACAAGTGAGAAAAATACAGTTAATACTTAAATTAACGTAGCTCGCTGCACAGCAGACGTGACGCAGGCGGCTGTTACGACGACACGGACAACTGGCACTATGGCTGACTAGAGGGACTCCCTGACTGTATTCAAAACAAACACGAGATCTATGGAACACTATTACTAGCACTCGACAATTAAAGCTTCCTAAAAGCAGAAACACGCGGAAGAAGAAGCGACAAGTGAGAAAAATACAGTTAATACTTAAATTAACGTAGCTCGCTGCACAGCAGACGTGACGCGGACGGCTGTTACGACGACACGGACAACTGGCACTATGGCTGACTAGAGGGACTGCCTGACTGTATTCAAAACAAACACGAGATCTATGGAACACTATTACTAGCACTCGACAATTAAAGCTTCCTAAAAGCAGAAACACGCGGAAGAAGAAGTGACAAGTGAGAAAAATACAGTTAATACTTAAATTAACATTACTCGCTGCACAGCAGACGTGACGCAGACGGCTGTTACGACGACACGGACAACTGGCACTGTGGCTGACTAAAGGGACTCCCTGACTGTATTCAAAACAAACACGAGATCTATGGAACACTATTACTAGCACTCGACAAAGCTTCCTAAAAGCAGAAACACGCGGAAGAAGAAGTGACAAGTGAGAAAAATACAGTTAATACTTAAATTAACGTAGCTCGCTGCACAGCAGACGTGACGCAGACGGCTGTTACGACGACACGGAGAACTGGCACTATGGCTGACTAAAGGGACTCCCTGACTGTATTCAAAACAAACACGAGATCTATGGAACGCTATTACTAGCACTCGACAATTAAACCTTCCTAAAAGCAGAAACACGCGGAAGAAGAAGTGACAAGTGAGAAAAATACAGTTAATACTTAAATTAACGTAGCTCGCTGCACAGCAGACGTGACGCAGACGGCTGTTACGACACTGACAACTGGCACTATGGCTGACTAAAGGGACTCCTTGCTGTATTCAAAACAAACACGCGATCTATGGAACACTATTACTAGCACTCGACAATTAAAGCTTCCTAAAACCAGGAACACGCGGAAGAAGAAGTGACAAGTGAGAAAAATACAGTTAATACTTAAATTAACGTAGCTCGCTGCACAGCAGACGTGACGCAGACGGCTGTTACGACGACACGGACAACTGGCACTATGGCTGACTAGAGGGACTCCCTGACTGTATTCAAAACAAACACGAGATCTATGGAACACTATTACTAGCACTCGACAATTAAAGCTTCCTAAAAGCAGAAACACGCGGAAGAAGAAGTGACAAGTGAGAAAAATACAGTTAATACTTAAATTAACGTAGCTCGCTGCACAGCAGACGTGACGCAGACGGCTGTTACGACGACACGGACAACTGGCACTATGGCTGACTAGAGGGACTCCCTGACTGTATTCAAAACAAACACGAGATCTATGGAACACTATTACTAGCACTCGACAATTAAAGCTTCCTAAAAGCAGAAACACGCGGAAGAAGAAGTGACAAGTCAGAAAAATACAGTTAATACTTAAATTAACGTAACTCGCTGCACAGCAGACGTGACGCAGACGGCTGTTACGACGACACGGACAACTGGCACTATGGCTGACTAAAGGGACTCCCTGACTGTATTCAAAACAAACACGAGATCTATGGAACACTATTACTAGCACTCGACAATTAAAGCTAACTAAAACCAGGCACACGCGGAAGAAGAAGTGACAAGTGAGAAAAATACAGTTAATACTTAAATTAACGTAGCTCGCTGCACAGCAGACGTGACGCTGACGGCTGTTACGACGACACTGACAACTGGCACTATGGCTGACTAAAGGGACTCCCTGACTGTATTCAAAACAAACACGAGATCTATGGAACACTATTACTAGCACTCGACAAAGCTTCCTAAAAGCAGAAACACGCGGAAGAAGAAGTGACAAGTGAGAAAAATACAGTTAATACTTAAATTAACGTAGCTCGCTGCACAGCAGACGTGACGCAGACGGCTGTTACGACGACACGGACAACTGGCACTATGGCTGACTGGAGGGACTCCCTGACTGTATTCAAAACAAACACGAGATCTATGGAACACTATTACTAGCACTCGACAATTAAAGCTTCCTAAAAGCAGAAACACGCGGAAGAAGAAGTGACAAGTGAGAAAAATACAGTTAATACTTAAATTAACGTAGCTCGCTGCACAGCAGACGTGACGCAGACGGCTGTTACGACAACACTGACACAACTCGCACTATGGCTGACTAAAGGGACTCCCTGACTGTATTCAAAACAAACACGAAATCTATGAAACACTATTACTAGCACTCGACAATTAAAGCTTTCTAAAAGCAGGAACACGCGGAAGAAGAAGTGATAAATGACAAAAATACAGTTAATACTTAAATTAACGTAGCTCGCTGCACAGCAGACGTGACGCAGACGGCTGTTACGACGACACGGACAACTGGCACTATGGCTGACTAAAGGGACTCCCTGACTGTATTCAAAACAAACACGAGATCTATGGAACACTATTACTAGCACTCGACAATTAAAGCTTCCTAAAAGCAGAAACACGCGGAAGAAGAAGTGACAAGTGAGAAAAATACAGTTAATACTTAAATTAACGTCGCTCACTGCACAGCAGACGTGACGCAGACGGCTGTTACGACACTGACAACTGGCACTATGGCTGACTAAAGGGACTCCCTGACTGTATTCAAAACAAACACGCGATCTATGGTACACTATTACTAGCGCTCGACAATTAAAGCTTCCTAAAAGCAGGAACACGCGGAAGAAGAAGTGACAAGTGAGAAAAATACAGTTAATACTTAAATTAACGTAGCCCGCTGCACAGCAGACGTGACGCAGACGGCTGTTACGACGACACGGACAACTGGCACTATGGCTGACTAAAGGGACTCCCTGACTGTATTCAAAACAAACACGAGATCTATGGAACACTATTACTAGCACTCGACAATTAAAGCTTCCTAAAAGCAGAAACACGCGGAAGAAGAAGTGACAAGTGAGAAAAATACAGTTAATACTTAAATTAACGTAGCTCGCTGCACAGCAGACGTGACGCAGACGGCTGTTACGACGACACGGACAACTGGCACTATGGCTGACTAAAGGGACTCCCTGACTGTATTCAAAACAAACACGAGATCTATGGAACACTATTACTAGCACTCGACAAAGATTCCTAAAAGCAGAAACACGCGGAAGAAGAAGTGACAAGTGAGAAAAATACAGTTAATACTTAAATTAACGTAGCTCGCTGCACAGCAGACGTGACGCAGACGGCTGTTACGACGACACGGACAACTGGCACTATGGCTGACTAGAGGGACTCCCTGACTGTATTCAAAACAAACACGAGATCTATGGAACACTATTACTAGCACTCGACAATTAAAGCTTCCTAAAAGCAGAAACACGCGGAAGAAGAAGTGACAAGTGAGAAAAATACAGTTAATACTTAAATTAACGTAGCTCGCTGCACAGCAGACGTGACGCAGACGGCTGTTACGACGACACGGACAACTGGCACTATGGCTGACTAAAGGGACTCCCTGACTATATTCAAAACAAACACGAGATCTATGGAACACTATTACTAGCACTCGACAATTAAAGCTTCCTAAAAGCAGAAACACGCTTAAGAAGAAGTGACAAGTGAGAAAAATACAGTTAATACTTAAATTAACGTAGCTCGCTGCACAGCAGACGTGGCGCAGACGGCTGTTACGACGACACGGACAACTGGCACTATGGCTGACTAGAGGGACTCCCTGTCTGTATTCAAAACAAACACGAGATCTATGGAACACTATTACTAGCACTCGACAATTAAAGCTTCCTAAAAGCAGAAACACGCGGAAGAAGAAGTGACAAGTGAGAAAAATACAGTTAATACTTAAATTAACGTAGCTCGCTGCACAGCAGACGTGACGCAGACAGCTGTTACGACGACACTGACAACTGGCACTGTGGCTGACTAAAGGGACTCCCTGACTGTATTCAAAACAAACACGAAATCTATGGAACACTATTACTAGCACTCGACAATTAAAGCTTCCTAAAAGCAGAAACACGCGGAAGAAGAAGTGACAAGTGAGAAAAATACAGTTAATACTGAAATTAACGTATCTCGCTGCACAGCAGACGTGACGCAGACGGCTGTTACGACGACACGGACAACTGGCACTATGGCTGACTAAAGGGACTCCCTGACTGTATTCAAAACAAACACGAGATCTATGGAACACTATTGCTAGCACTCGACAATTAAAGCTTCCTAAAAGCCGAAACACGCGGAAGAAGAAGTGTCAAGTGAGATAAATACAGTTAATACTTAAATTAACGTAGCTCGCTGCACAGCAGACGTAACGCAGACGGCTGTTACGACAACACTGACACATCTGGCACTATGGCAGACTAAAGGGACTCCCTGACTGTATTCAAAACAAACACGAGATCTATGGAACACTATTACTAGCACTCGACAATTAAAGCTTCCTAAAAGCAGAAACACGCGGAAGAAGAAGTGACAAGTGAGAAAAATACAGTTAATACTTAAATTAACGTAGCTCGCTGCACAGCAGACGTGACGCAGACGGCTGTTACGACGACACGGACAACTGGCACTATGGCTGACTAAAGGGACTCCCTGACTGTATTCAAAACAAACACGAGATCTATGGAACACTATTACTAGCACTCGACAAAGCTTCCTAAAAGCAGAAACACGCGGAAGAAGAAGTGACAAGTGAGAAAAATACAGTTAATACTTAAATTAACGTAGCTCGCTGCACAGCAGACGTGACGCAGACGGCTGTTACGACGACACGGACAACTGGCACTATGGCTGACTAAAGGGACTCCCTGACTGTATTCAAAACAAACACGAGATCTATGGAGCACTATTACTAGCACTCGACAATTAAAGCTTCCTAAAAGCAGAAACACGCTTAAGAAGAAGTGACAAGTGAGAAAAATACAGTTAATACTTAAATTAACGTAGCTCGCTGCACAGCAGACGTGACGCAGACGGCTGTTACGACAACACTGACACAACTGGCACTATGGCTGACTTAAGGGACTCCCTGACTGTATTCAAAACAAACACGAGATCTATGGAACACTATTACTAGCACTCGACAATTAAAGCTTCCTAAAAGCAGAAACACGCGGAAGAAGAAGTGACAAGTGAGAAAAATACAGTTAATACTTAAATTAACGTAGCTCGCTGCACAGCAGACGTGACGCAGACGGCTGTTACGACACTGACAACTGGCACTATGTCTGACTAAAGGGACTCCCTGACTGTATTCAAAACAAACACGAGATCTATGGAACACTTACTAGCACTCGACAATTAAAGCTTCCTAAAAGCAGAAACACGCGGAAGAAGTGACAAGTGAGAAAAATACAGTTAATACTTAAATTAACGTAGCTCGCTTCACAGTAGACGTGACGCAGACGGCTGTTACGACGACACGGACAACTGGCACTATGGCTGACTAGAGGGACTCCCTGACTGTATTCAAAACAAACACGAGATCTATGGAACACTATTACTAGCACTCGACAATTAAAGCTTCCTAAAAGCAGAAACAGGCTTAAGAAGAAGTGACAAGTGAGAAAAATACAGTTAATACTTAAATTAACGTAGCTCGCTGCACAGCAGACGTGACGCAGACGGCTGTTACGACAACACTGACACAACTGGCACTATGGCTGACTAAAGGGACTCCTTGATTCAAAACAAACACGAGATCTATGGAACACTATTACTAGCACTCGACAATTAAAGCTTCCTAAAAGCAGAAACACGCGGAAGAAGAAGTGACAAGTGAGAAAACTACAGTTAATACTTAAATTAACGTAGCTCGCTGCACAGCAGACGTGACGCAGACGGCTGTTACGACGACACTGACAACTGGCACTATGGCTGACTAAATGGACTTCCTGACTGTATTCAAAACAAACACGAGATCTATGGAACACTATTACTAGCACTCGACAATTAAAGCTTCCTAAAAGCAGAAACACGCGGAAGAAGAAGTGACAAGTGAGAAAAATACAGTTAATACTTAAATTAACGTAGCTCGCTGCACAGCAGACGTGACGCAGACGGCTGTTACGACAACACTGACAACTGGCACTGTGGCTGACTAAAGGGACTCCCTGACTGTATTCAAAACAAACACGAGATCTATGGAACACTATTACTAGCACTCGACAATTAAAGCTTCCTAAAAGCAGAAACACGCGGAAGAAGAAGTGACAAGTGAGAAAAATACAGTTAATACTTAAATTAACGTAGCTCGCTGCACAGCAGACGTGACGCAGACGGCTGTTACGACAACACTGACACAACTCGCACTATGGCTGACTAAAGGGACTCCCTGACTGTATTCAAAACAAACACGAAATCTATGGAACACTATTACTAGCACTCGACAATTAAAGCTTCCTAAAAGCAGAAACACGCGGAAGAAGAAGTGACAAGTGAGAAAAATACAGTTAATACTTAAATTAACGTAGCTCGCTGCACAGCAGACGTGACGCAGACGGCTGTTACGACGACACGGACAACTGGCACTATGGCTGACTAAAGGGACTCCCTGACTGTATTCAAAACAAACACGAGATCTATGGAACACTATTACTAGCACTCGACAATTAAAGCTTCCTAAAAGCAGAAACACGCTTAAGAAGAAGTGACAAGTGAGAAAAATACAGTTAATACTTAAATTAACGTAGCTCGCTGCACAGCAGACGTGACGCAGACGGCTGTTACGACAACACTGACACAACTGGCACTATGGCTGACTTAAGGGACTCCCTGACTGTATTCAAAACAAACACGAGATCTATGGAACACTATTACTAGCACTCGACAATTAAAGCTTCCTAAAAGCAGAAACACGCGGAAGAAGAAGTGACAAGTGAGAAAAATACAGTTAATACTTAAATTAACGTATCTCGCTGCACAGCAGACGTGACGCAGACGGCTGTTACGACGACACGGACAACTGGCACTATGGCTGACTAAAGGGACTCCCTGACTGTATTCAAAACAAACACGAGATCTATGGAACACTATTACTAGCACTCGACAATTAAAGCTTCCTAAAAGCAGAAACACGCGGAAGAAGAAGTGTCAAGTGAGATAAATACAGTTAATACTTAAATTAACGTAGCTCGCTGCACAGCAGACGTAACGCAGACGGCTGTTACGACAACACTGACACAACTGGCACTATGGCTGACTAAAGGGACTCCCTGACTGTATTCAAAACAAACACGAGATCTATGGAACACTATTACTAGCACTCGACAATTAAAGCTTCCTAAAAGCAGAAACACGCGGAAGAAGAAGTGACAAGTGAGAAAAATACAGTTAATACTTAAATTAACGTAGCTCGCTGCACAGCAGACGTGACGAAGACGGCTGTTACGACGACACGGACAACTGGCACTATGGCTGACTAAAGGGACTCCCTGACTGTATTCAAAACAAACACGAGATCTATGGAACACTATTACTAGCACTCGACAAAGCTTCCTAAAAGCAGAAACACGCGGAAGAAGAAGTGACAAGTGAGAAAAATACAGTTAATACTTAAATTAACGTAGCTCGCTGCACAGCAGACGTGACGCAGACGGCTGTTACGACGACACGGACAACTGGCACTATGGCTGACTAAAGGGACTCCCTGACTGTATTCAAAACAAACACGAGATCTATGGAGCACTATTACTAGCACTCGACAATTAAAGCTTCCTAAAAGCAGAAACACGCTTAAGAAGAAGTGACAAGTGAGAAAAATACAGTTAATACTTAAATTAACGTAGCTCGCTGCACAGCAGACGTGACGCAGACGGCTGTTACGACGACACGGACAACTGGCACTATGGCTGACTAGAGGGACTCCCTGACTGTATTCAAAACAAACACGAGATCTATGGAACACTATTACTAGCACTCGACAATTAAAGCTTCCTAAAAGCAGAAACACGCTTAAGAAGAAGTGACAAGTGAGAAAAATACAGTTAATACTTAAATTAACGTATCTCGCTGCACAGCAGACGTGACGCAGACGGCTGTTACGACACTGACAACTGGCACTATGTCTGACTAAAGGGACTCCCTGACTGTATTCAAAACAAACACGAGATCTATGGAACACTTACTAGCACTCGACAATTAAAGCTTCCTAAAAGCAGAAACACGCGGAAGAAGTGACAAGTGAGAAAAATACAGTTAATACTTAAATTAACGTAGCTCGCTTCACAGCAGACGTGACGCAGACGGCTGTTACGACGACACGGACAACTGGCACTATGGCTGACTAGAGGGACTCCCTGACTGTATTCAAAACAAACACGAGATCTATGGAACACTATTACTAGCACTCGACAATTAAAGCTTCCTAAAAGCAGAAACACGCGGAAGAAGAAGTGACAAGTGAGAAAAATACAGTTAATACTTAAATTAACGTAGCTCGCTGCACAGCAGACGTGACGCAGACGGCTGTTACGACGACACGGACAACTGGCACTATGGCTGACTAAAGGGACTCCCTGACTGTATTCAAAACAAACACGAGATCTATGGAACACTATTACTAGCACTCGACAAAGATTCCTAAAAGCAGAAACACGCGGAAGAAGAAGTGACAAATGACAAAAATACAGTTAATACTTAAATTAACGTAGCTCGCTGCACAGCAGACGTGACGCAGACGGCTGTTACGACAACACTGACACAACTGGCACTATGGCTGACTAAAGGGACTCCCTGATTCAAAACAAACACGAGATCTATGGAACACTATTACTAGCACTCGACAATTAAACCTTCCTAAAAGCAGAAACACGCGGAAGAAGAAGTGACAAGTGAGAAAAATACAGTTAATACTTAAATTATCGTAGCTCGGTGCACAGCAGACGTGACGCAGACGGCTGTTACGACGACACGGACAACTGGCACTATGGCTGACTAGAGGGACTCCCTGACTGTATTCAAAACAAACACGAGATCTATGGAACACTATTACTAGCACTCGACAATTAAAACTTCCTAAAAGCAGAAACACGCGGAAGAAGAAGTGACAAGTGAGAAAAATACAGTTAATACTTAAATTAACGTAGCTCGCTGCACAGCAGACGTGACGCAGACGGCTGTTACGACGACACGGACAACTGGCACTATGGCTGACTAAAGGGACTCCCTGACTGTATTCAAAACAAACACGAGATCTATGGAACACTATTACTAGCACTCGACAAAGCTTCCTAAAAGCAGAAACACGCGGAAGAAGAAGTGACAAGTGAGAAAAATACAGTTAATACTTAAATTAACGTAGCTCGCTGCACAGCAGACGTGACGCAGACGGCTGTTACGACGACACGGACAACTGGCACTATGGCTGACTAGAGGGACTCCCTGACTGTATTCAAAACAAACACGAGATCTATCGAACACTATTACTAGCACTCGACAATTAAAGCTTCCTAAAAGCAGAAACACGCGGAAGAAGAAGTGACAAGTGAGAAAAATACAGTTAATACTTAAATTAACGTAGCTCGCTGCACAGCAGACGTGACGCAGACGGCTGTTACGACGACACGGACAACTGGCACTATGGCTGACTAAAGGGACTCCCTGAATGTATTCAAAACAAACACGAGATCTATGGAACACTATTACTAGCACTCGACAATTAAAGCTTCCTAAAAGCAGAAACACGCGGAAGAAGAAGTGACAAGTGAGAAAAATACAGTTAATACTTAAATTAACGTAGCTCGCTGCACAGCAGACGTGACGCAGACGGCTGTTACGACGACACTGACAACTGGCACTATGGCTGACTAAAGGGACTCCCTGACTGTATTCAAAACAAACACGAGATCTATGAAACACTATTACTAGCACTCGACAATTAAAGCTTCCTAAAAGCAGAAACATGCGGAAGAAGAAGTGACAAGTGAGAAAAATACAGTTAATACTTAAATTAACGTAGCTCGCTGCACAGCAGACGTGACGCAGACGGCTGTTACGACGACACTGACAACTGGCACTATGGCTGACTAAAGGGACTCCCTGACTGTATTCAAAAGAAACACGAGATCTATGGAACACTGTTACTAGCACTCGACAATTAAAGCTTCCTAAAAGCAGAAACACGCGGAAGAAGAAGTGACAAGTGAGAAAAATACAGTTAATACTTAAATTAACGTAGCTCGCTGCACAGCAGACGTGACGCAGACGGCTGTTACGACAACACTGACACAACTGGCACTATGGCTGACTAAAGGGACTCCCTGATTCAAAACAAACACGAGATCTATGGAACACTATTACTAGCACTCGACAATTAAAGCTTCCTAAAAGCAGAAACACGCGGAAGAAGAAGTGACAAGTGAGAAAAATGCAGTTAATACTTAAATTAACGTAGCTCGCTGCACAGCAGACGTGACGCAGACGGCTGTTACGACGACACTGACAACTGGCACTATGGCTGACTAAAGGGACTCCCTGACATTATTCAAAACAAACACGAGATCTATGGAACACTATTACTAGCACTCGACAAAGCTTCCTAAAAGCAGAAACACGCGGAAGAAGAAGTGACAAGTGAGAAAAATACAGTTAATACTTAAATTAACGTAGCTCGCTGCACAGCAGACGTGACGCAGACGGCTGTTACGACGACACGGACAACTGGCACTATGGCTGACTAGAGGGACTCCCTGACTGTATTCAAAACAAACACGAGATCTATGGAACACTATTACTAGCACTCGACAATTAAAGCTTCCTAAAAGCAGAAACACGTGGAAGAAGAAGTGACAAGTGAGAAAAATACAGTTAATACTTAAATTAACGTAGCTCGCTGCACAGCAGACGTGACGCAGACGGCTGTTACGACGACACGGACAACTGGCACTATGGCTGACTAAAGGGACTCCCTGACTGTATTCAAAACAAACACGAGATCTATGGAACACTATTACTAGCACTCGACAAAGATTCCTAAAAGCAGAAACACGCGGAAGAAGAACTGACAAGTGAGAAAAATACAGTTAATACTTAAATTAACGTAGCTCGCTGCACAGCAGACGTGACGCAGACGGCTGTTACGACGACACGGACAACTGGCACTATGGCTGACTAGAGGGACTCCCTGACTGTATTCAAAACAAACACGAGATCTATGGAACACTATTACTAGCACTCGACAATTAAAGCTTCCTAAAAGCAGAAACACGCGGAAGAAGAAGTGACAAGTGAGAAAAATACAGTTAATACTTAAATTAACGTAGCTCGCTGCACAGCAGACGTGACGCAGACGGCTGTTACGACGACACGGACAACTGGCACTATGGCTGACTAAAGGGACTCCCTGACTGTATTCAAAACAAACACGAGATCTATGGAACACTATTACTAGCACTCGACAATTAAAGCTTCCTAAAAGCAGAAAACGCGGAAGAAGAAGTGACAAGTGAGAAAAATACAGTTAATACTTAAATTAACGTAGCTCGCTGCACAGCAGACGTGACGCAGACGGCTGTTACGACACTGACAACTGGCACTATGGCTGACTAAAGGGACTCCTTGCTGTATTCAAAACAAACACGCGATCTATGGAACACTATTACTAGCACTCGACAATTAAAGCTTCCTAAAAGCAGAAACACGCGGAAGAAGAAGTGACAAGTGAGAAAAATACAGTTAATACTTAAATTAACGTAGCTCGCTGCACAGCAGACGTGACGCAGGCGGCTGTTACGACGACACGGACAACTGGCACTATGGCTGACTAGAGGGACTCCCTGACTGTATTCAAAACAAACACGAGATCTATGGAACACTATTACTAGCACTCGACAATTAAAGCTTCCTAAAAGCAGAAACACGCGGAAGAAGAAGCGACAAGTGAGAAAAATACAGTTAATACTTAAATTAACGTAGCTCGCTGCACAGCAGACGTGACGCGGACGGCTGTTACGACGACACGGACAACTGGCACTATGGCTGACTAGAGGGACTGCCTGACTGTATTCAAAACAAACACGAGATCTATGGAACACTATTACTAGCACTCGACAATTAAAGCTTCCTAAAAGCAGAAACACGCGGAAGAAGAAGTGACAAGTGAGAAAAATACAGTTAATACTTAAATTAACATTACTCGCTGCACAGCAGACGTGACGCAGACGGCTGTTACGACGACACGGACAACTGGCACTGTGGCTGACTAAAGGGACTCCCTGACTGTATTCAAAACAAACACGAGATCTATGGAACACTATTACTAGCAATCGACAAAGCTTCCTAAAAGCAGAAACACGCGGAAGAAGAAGTGACAAGTGAGAAAAATACAGTTAATACTTAAATTAACGTAGCTCGCTGCACAGCAGACGTGACGCAGACGGCTGTTACGACGACACGGAGAACTGGCACTATGGCTGACTAAAGGGACTCCCTGACTGTATTCAAAACAAACACGAGATCTATGGAACGCTATTACTAGCACTCGACAATTAAACCTTCCTAAAAGCAGAAACACGCGGAAGAAGAAGTGACAAGTGAGAAAAATACAGTTAATACTTAAATTAACGTAGCTCGCTGCACAGCAGACGTGACGCAGACGGCTGTTACGACACTGACAACTGGCACTATGGCTGACTAAAGGGACTCCTTGCTGTATTCAAAACAAACACGCGATCTATGGAACACTATTACTAGCACTCGACAATTAAAGCTTCCTAAAACCAGGAACACGCGGAAGAAGAAGTGACAAGTGAGAAAAATACAGTTAATACTTAAATTAACGTAGCTCGCTGCACAGCAGACGTGACGCAGACGGCTGTTACGACGACACGGACAACTGGCACTATGGCTGACTAGAGGGACTCCCTGACTGTATTCAAAACAAACACGAGATCTATGGAACACTATTACTAGCACTCGACAATTAAAGCTTCCTAAAAGCAGAAACACGCGGAAGAAGAAGTGACAAGTGAGAAAAATACAGTTAATACTTAAATTAACGTAGCTCGCTGCACAGCAGACGTGACGCAGACGGCTGTTACGACGACACGGACAACTGGCACTATGGCTGACTAGAGGGACTCCCTGACTGTATTCAAAACAAACACGAGATCTATGGAACACTATTACTAGCACTCGACAATTAAAGCTTCCTAAAAGCAGAAACACGCGGAAGAAGAAGTGACAAGTCAGAAAAATACAGTTAATACTTAAATTAACGTAACTCGCTGCACAGCAGACGTGACGCAGACGGCTGTTACGACGACACTGACAACTGGCACTATGGCTGACTAAAGGGACTCCCTGACTGTATTCAAAACAAACACGAGATCTATGGAACACTATTACTAGCACTCGACAATTAAAGCTAACTAAAACCAGGCACACGCGGAAGAAGAAGTGACAAGTGAGAAAAATACAGTTAATACTTAAATTAACGTAGCTCGCTGCACAGCAGACGTGACGCTGACGGCTGTTACGACGACACTGACAACTGGCACTATGGCTGACTAAAGGGACTCCCTGACTGTATTCAAAACAAACACGAGATCTATGGAACACTATTACTAGCACTCGACAAAGCTTCCTAAAAGCAGAAACACGCGGAAGAAGAAGTGACAAGTGAGAAAAATACAGTTAATACTTAAATTAACGTAGCTCGCTGCACAGCAGACGTGACGCAGACGGCTGTTACGACGACACGGACAACTGGCACTATGGCTGACTGGAGGGACTCCCTGACTGTATTCAAAACAAACACGAGATCTATGGAACACTATTACTAGCACTCGACAATTAAAGCTTCCTAAAAGCAGAAACACGCGGAAGAAGAAGTGACAAGTGAGAAAAATACAGTTAATACTTAAATTAACGTAGCTCGCTGCACAGCAGACGTGACGCAGACGGCTGTTACGACAACACTGACACAACTCGCACTATGGCTGACTAAAGGGACTCCCTGACTGTATTCAAAACAAACACGAAATCTATGAAACACTATTACTAGCACTCGACAATTAAAGCTTTCTAAAAGCAGGAACACGCGGAAGAAGAAGTGATAAATGACAAAAATACAGTTAATACTTAAATTAACGTAGCTCGCTGCACAGCAGACGTGACGCAGACGGCTGTTACGACGACACGGACAACTGGCACTATGGCTGACTAAAGGGACTCCCTGACTGTATTCAAAACAAACACGAGATCTATGGAACACTATTACTAGCACTCGACAATTAAAGCTTCCTAAAAGCAGAAACACGCGGAAGAAGAAGTGACAAGTGAGAAAAATACAGTTAATACTTAAATTAACGTCGCTCACTGCACAGCAGACGTGACGCAGACGGCTGTTACGACACTGACAACTGGCACTATGGCTGACTAAAGGGACTCCCTGACTGTATTCAAAACAAACACGCGATCTATGGTACACTATTACTAGCGCTCGACAATTAAAGCTTCCTAAAAGCAGGAACACGCGGAAGAAGAAGTGACAAGTGAGAAAAATACAGTTAATACTTAAACTAACGTAGCCCGCTGCACAGCAGACGTGACGCAGACGGCTGTTACGACGACACGGACAACTGGCACTATGGCTGACTAAAGGGACTCCCTGACTGTATTCAAAACAAACACGAGATCTATGGAACACTATTACTAGCACTCGACAATTAAAGCTTCCTAAAAGCAGAAACACGCGGAAGAAGAAGTGACAAGTGAGAAAAATACAGTTAATACTTAAATTAACGTAGCTCGCTGCACAGCAGACGTGACGCAGACGGCTGTTACGACGACACTGACAACTGGCACTATGGCTGACTAAAGGGGCTCCGCCGGCCGGAGTGGCCGAGCGGTTAAAGGCGCTACAGTCTGGAACCGCACGACCGCTACGGTCGCAGGTTCGAATCCTGCCTCGGGCATGGATGTATGTGATGTCCTTAGGTTAGTTAGGTTTGAGTAGTTCTAAGTTCTAGGGGACTTATGACCACAGCAGTTGAGTCCCATAGTGCTCAGAGCCATTTGAACCATTTTGAAAGGGACTCCCTGACTGTATTCAAAACAAACGCGAGATCTATGTAACACTATTACTAGCACTCGACAATTAAAGCTTCCTAAAAGCAGAAACACGCTTAAGAAGAAGTGACAAGTGAGAAAAATACAGTTGATACTTAAATTAACGTAGCTCGCTGCACAGCAGACGTGACGCAGACGGCTGTTACGACTACACGGACAACTGGCCCTATGGCTGACTAAAGGGACTCCCTGACTGTATTCAAAACAAACACGAGATCTATGGAACACTATTACTAGCATTCGACAATTAAAGCCTCCTAAAAGCAGAAACACGCGGAAGAAGAAGTGACAAGTGAGAAAAATACAGTTAATACTTAAATTAACGTAGCTCGCTGCACAGCAGACGTGACGCAGACGGCTGTTACGACAACACTGACACAACTGGCACTATGGCTGACTAAAGGGACTCCCTGACTGTATTCAAAACAAACACGAGATCTATGGAACACTATTACTAGCACTCGACAATTAAAGCTTCCTAAAACCAGGCACACGCGGAAGAAGAGTGACAAGTGAGAAAAATACAGTTAATACTTAAATTAACGTAGCTCGCTGCACAGCAGACGTGACGCAGACGGCTGTTACGACACTGACAACTGGCACTATGGCTGACTAAAGGGACTCCCTGACTGTATTCAAAACAAACACGAGATCTATGGAACACTATTACTAGCACTCGACAATTAAAGCTTCCTAAAAGCAGGCACACGCGGAAGAAGAAGTGACAAGTGAGAAAAATACAGTTAATACTTAAATTAACGTAGCTCGCTGCACAGCAGACGTGACGCAGGCGGCTGTTACGACGACACTGACAACTGGCACTATGGCTGACTAAAGGGACTCCCTGACTGTATTCAAAACAAACACGAGATCTATGGAACACTATTACTAGCACTCGACAATTAAAGCTTCCTGAAAGCAGAAACACGCGGAAGAAGAAGTGACAAGTGAGAAAAATACAGTTAATACTTAAATTAACGTAGCTCGCTGCACAGCAGACGTGACGCAGACGGCTGTTACGACGACACGGACAACTGGCACTATGGCTGACTAGAGGGACTCCCTGACTGTATTCAAAACAAACACGAGATCTATGGAACACTATTACTAGCACTCGACAATTAAAGCTTCCTAAAAGCAGAAACACGCGGAAGAAGAAGTGACAAGTGAGAAAAATACAGTTAATACTTAAATTAACGTAGCTCGCTGCACAGCAGACGTGACGCAGACGGCTGATACGACGACACTGACAACTGGCACTATGGCTGACTAAAGGGACTCCCTGACTGTATTCAAAACAAACACGAGATCTATGGAACACTATTACTAGCACTCGACAATTAAAGCTTCCTAAAAGCAGAAACACGCGGAAGAAGAAGTGACAAGTGAGAAAAATACAGTTAATACTTAAATTAACGTAGCTCGCTGCACAGCAGACGTGACGCAGACGGCTGTTACGACGACACGGACAACTGGCACTATGGCTGACTAAAGGGACTCCCTGACTGTATTCAAAACAAACACGAGATCTATGGAACACTATTACTAGCACTCGACAAAGCTTCCTAAAAGCAGAAACACGCGGAAGAAGAAGTGACAAGTGAGAAAAATACAGTTAATACTTAAATTAACGTAGCTCGCTGCACAGCAGACGTGACGCAGACGGCTGTTACGACGACACGGACAACTGGCACTATGGCTGACTAGAGGGACTCCCTAACTGTATTCAAAACAAACACGAGATCTATGGAACACTATTACTAGCACTCGACAATTAAAGCTTCCTAAAAGCAGAAACACGCTTAAGAAGTGACAAGTGAGAAAAATACAGTTAATACTTAAATTAACGTAGCTCGCTGCACAGCAGACGTGACGCAGACGGCTGTTACGACGACACTGACAACTGGCACTGTGGCTGACTAAAGGGACTCCCTGACTGTATTCAAAACAAACACGAGATCTATGGAACACTATTACTAGCACTCGACAATTAAAGCTTCCTAAAAGCAGGCACACGCGGAAGAAGAAGTGACAAGTGAGAAAAATACAGTTAATACTTAAATTAACGTAGCTCGCTGCACAGCAGACGTGACGCAGACGGCTGTTACGACACTGACAACTGGCACTATGGCTGACTAAAGGGACTCCCTGACTGTATTCAAAACAAACACGAGATCTATGGAACACTATTACTAGCACTCGACAAAGCTTCCTAAAAGCAGAAACACGCGGAAGAAGAAGTGACAAGTGAGAAAAATACAGTTAATACTTAAATTAACGTAGCTCGCTGCACAGCAGACGTGACGCAGACGGCTGTTACGACGACACGGACAACTGGCAATATGGCGGACTAGAGGGACTCCCTGACTGTATTCAAAACAAACACGAGATCTATGGAACACTATTACTAGCACTCGACAATTAAAGCTTCCTAAAAGCAGAAACACGCGGAAGAAGAAGTGACAAGTGAGAAAAATACAGTTAATACTTAAATTAACGTAGCTCGCTGCACAGCAGACGTGACGCACACAGCTGTTACGACGACACGGACAACTGGCACTATGGCTGACTAGAGGTCTCCCTGACTGTATTCAAAACAAACACGAGATCTATGGAACACTATTACTAGCACTCGACAATTAAAGCTTCCTAAAAGCAGAAACACGCGGAAGAAGAAGTGACAAGTGAGAAAAATACAGTTAATACTTAAATTAACGTAGCTCGCTGCACAGCAGACGTGACGCAGACGGCTGTTACGACAACACTGACACAACTCGCACTATGGCTGACTAAAGGGACTCCCTGACTGTATTCAAAACAAACACGAAATCTATGAAACACTATTACTAGCAATCGACAATTAAAGCTTCCTGAAAGCAGAAACACGCGGAAGAAGAAGTGACAAGTGAGAAAAATACAGTTAATACTTAAATTAACGTAGCTCGCTGCACAGCAGACGTGACGCAGACGGCTGTTACGACGACACTGACAACTGGCACTATGGCTGACTAAAGGGACTCCCTGACTGTATTCAAAACAAACACGAGATCTATGGAACACTATTACTAGCACTCGACAATTAAAGCTTCCTAAAAGCAGAAACACGCGGAAGAAGAAGTGACAAGTGAGAAAAATACAGTTAATACTTAAATTAACGTAGCTCGCTGCACAGCAGACGTGACGCAGACGGCTGTTACGACGACACGGACAACTGGCACAATGGCTGACTAGAGGGACTCCCTGACTGTATTCAAAACAAACACGAGATCTATGGAACACTATTACTAGCACTCGACAATTAAAGCTTCCTAAAAGCAGAAACACGCTTAAGAAGAAGTGACAAGTGAGAAAAATACAGTTAATACTTAAATTAACGTAGCTCGCTGCACAGCAGACGTGACGCAGACGGCTGTTACGACGACACTGACAACTGGCACTATGGATGACTAAAGGGACTCCCTGACTGTATTCAAAACAAACACGAGATCTATGGAACACTATTACTAGCACTCGACAATTAAAGCTTCCTAAAAGCAGAAACACGCGGAAGAAGAAGTGACAAGTGAGAAAAATACAGTTAATACTTAAATTAACGTAGCTCGCTGCACAGCAGACGTGACGCAGACGGCTGTTACGACGACACTGAAAACCGGCACTATGGCAGACTAGAGGGACTCCCTGACTGTATTCAAAACAAACACGAGATCTATGGAACACTATTACTAGCACTCGACAATTAAAGCTTCCTAAAAGCAGGCACACGCGGAAGAAGAAGTGACAAGTGAGAAAAATACAGTTAATACTTAAATTAACGTAGCTCGCTGCACAGCAGACGTGACGCAGACGGCTGTTACGACACTGACAACTGGCACTATGGCTGACTAAAGGGACTCCCTGACTGTATTCAAAACAAACACGAGATCTATGGAACACTATTACTAGCACTCGACAAAGCTTCCTAAAAGCAGAAACACGCGGAAGAAGAAGTGACAAGTGAGAAAAATACAGTTAATACTTAAATTAACGTAGCTCGCTGCACAGCAGACGTGACGCAGACGGCTGTTACGACGACACTGACAACTGGCACTGGCTGACTAAAGGGACTCCCTGACTGTATTCAAAACAAACACGAGATCTATGGAACACTATTACTAGCACTCGACAATTAAAGCTTCCTAAAAGCAGAAACACGCGGAAGAAGAAGTGACAAGTGAGAAAAATACAGTTAATACTTAAATTAACGTAGCTCGCTGCACAGCAGACGTGACGCAGACGGCTGTTACGACGACACGGACAACTGGCAATATGGCGGACTAGAGGGACTCCCTGACTGTATTCAAAACAAACACGAGATCTATGGAACACTATTACTAGCACTCGACAATTAAAGCTTCCTAAAAGCAGAAACACGCGGAAGAAGAAGTGACAAGTGAGAAAAATACAGTTAATACTTAAATTAACGTAGCTCGCTGCACAGCAGACGTGACGCACACAGCTGTTACGACGACACGGACAACTGGCACTATGGCTGACTAGAGGTCTCCCTGACTGTATTCAAAACAAACACGAGATCTATGGAACACTATTACTAGCACTCGACAATTAAAGCTTCCTAAAAGCAGAAACACGCGGAAGAAGAAGTGACAAGTGAGAAAAATACAGTTAATACTTAAATTAACGTAGCTCGCTGCACAGCAGACGTGACGCAGACGGCTGTTACGACGACACATACAACTGGCACTATGGCTGACTAAAGGGACTCCCTGACTGTATTCAAAACAAACACGAGATCTATGGAACACTATTACTAGCACTCGACAAAGCTTAATAAAAGCAGAAACACGCGGAAGAAGAAGTGACAAGTGAGAAAAATACAGTTAATACTTAAATTAACGTAGCTCGCTGCACAGCAGACGTGACGCAGACGGCTGTTACGACGACACTGACAACTGGCACTATGGCTGACTAAAGGGACTCCCTGACTGTATTCAAAACAAACACGAGATCTATGGAACACTATTACTAGCACTCGACAATTAAAGCTTCCTAAAAGCAGAAACACGCGGAAGAAGAAGTGACAAGTGAGAAAAATACAGTTAATACTTAAATTAACGTAGCTCGCTGCACAGCAGACGTGACGCAGACGGCTGTTACGACAACACTGACACAACTCGCACTATGGCTGACTAAAGGGACTCCCTGACTGTATTCAAAACAAACACGAGATCTATGGAACACTATTACTAGCACTCGACAATTAAAGCTTCCTAAAAGCAGAAACACGCGGAAGAAGAAGTGACAAGTGAGAAAAATACAGTTAATACTTAAATTAACGTAGCTCGCTGCACAGCAGACGTGACGCAGACGGCTGTTACGACGACACTGAAAACCGGCACTATGGCAGACTAGAGGGACTCCCTGACTATTCAAAACAAACACGAGATCTATGGAACACTATTACTAGCACTCGACAATTAAAGCTTCCTAAAAGCAGAAACACGCGGAAGAAGAAGTGACAAGTGAGAAAAATACAGTTAATACTTAAATTAACGTAGCTCGCTGCACAGCAGACGTGACGCAGACGGCTGTTACGACGACACGGACAACTGGCACTATGGCGGACTAGAGGGACTCCCTGACTGTATTCAAAACAAACACGAGATCTATGGAACACTATTACTAGCACTCGACAATTAAAGCTTCCTAAAAGCAGAAACACGCGGAAGAAGAAGTGACAAGTGAGAAAAATACAGTTAATACTTAAATTAACGTAGCTCGCTGCACAGCAGACGTGACGCAGACGGCTGTTACGACGACACTGACAACTGGCACTATGGATGACTAAAGGGACTCCCTGACTGTATTCAAAACAAACACGAGATCTATGGAACACTATTACTAGCACTCGACAATTAAAGCTTCCTAAAAGCAGAAACACGCGGAAGAAGAAGTGACAAGTGAGAAAAATACAGTTAATACTTAAATTAACGTAGCTCGCTGCACAGCAGACGTGACGCAGACGGCTGTTACGACGACACTGAAAACCGGCACTATGGCAGACTAGAGGGACTCCCTGACTGTATTCAAAACAAACACGAGATCTATGGAACACTATTACTAGCACTCGACAATTAAAGCTTCCTAAAAGCAGAAACACGCGGAAGAAGAAGTGACAAGTGAGAAAAATACAGTTAATACTTAAATTAACGTAGCTCGCTGCACAGCAGACGTGACGCAGACGGCTGTTACGACGACACATACAACTGGCACTATGGCTGACTAAAGGGACTCCCTGACTGTATTCAAAACAAACACGAGATCTATGGAACACTATTACTAGCACTCGACAAAGCTTAATAAAAGCAGAAACACGCGGAAGAAGAAGTGACAAGTGAGAAAAATACAGTTAATACTTAAATTAACGTAGCTCGCTGCACAGCAGACGTGACGCAGACGGCTGTTACGACACTGACAACTGGCACTATGGCTGACTAAAGGGACTCCCTGACTGTATTCAAAACAAACACGAGATCTATGGAACACTATTACTAGCACTCGACAAAGCTTCCTAAAAGCAGAAACACGCGGAAGAAGAAGTGACAAGTGAGAAAAATACAGTTAATACTTAAATTAACGTAGCTCGCTGCACAGCAGACGTGACGCAGACGGCTGTTACGACGACACTGACAACTGGCACTATGGCTGACTAAAGGGACTCCCTGACTGTATTCAAAACAAACACGAGATCTATGGAACACTATTACTAGCACTCGACAATTAAAGCTTCCTAAAAGCAGAAACACGCGGAAGAAGAAGTGACAAGTGAGAAAAATACAGTTAATACTTAAATTAACGTAGCTCGCTGCACAGCAGACGTGACGCAGACGGCTGTTACGACGACACGGACAACTGGCACTATGGCTGACTAAAGGGACTCCCTGACTGTATTCAAAACAAACACGAGATCTATGGAACACTATTACTAGCACTCGACAATTAAAGCTTCCTAAAAGCAGAAACACGCGGAAGAAGAAGTGACAAGTGAGAAAAATACAGTTAATACTTAAATTAACGTAGCTCGCTGCACAGCAGACGTGACGCAGGCGGCTGTTACGACGACACGGACAACTGGCACTATGGCTGACTAGAGGGACTCCCTGACTGTATTCAAAACAAACACGAGATCTATGGAACACTATTACTAGTACTCGACAATTAAAGCTTCCTAAAAGCAGAAACACGCTTAAGAAGAAGTGACAAGTGAGAAAAATACAGTTAATACTTAAATTAACGTAGCTCGCTGCACAGCAGACGTGACGCAGACGGCTGTTACGACGACACGGACAACTGGCACTATGGCTGACTAGAGGGTCTCCCTGACTGTATTCAAAACAAACACGAGATCTATGGAACACTATTACTAGCACTCGACAATTAAAGCTTCCTAAAAGCAGAAACACGCGGAAGAAGAAGTGACAAGTGAGAAAAATACAGTTAATACTTAAATTAACGTAGCTCGCTGCACAGCAGACGTGACGCAGACGGCTGTTACGACAACACTGACACAACTCGCACTATGGCTGACTAAAGGGACTCCCTGACTGTATTCAAAACAAACACGAAATCTATGAAACACTATTACTAGCAATCGACAATTAAAGCTTCCTGAAAGCAGAAACACACGGAAGAAGAAGTGACAAGTGAGAAAAATACAGTTAATACTTAAATTAACGTAGCTCGCTGCACAGCAGACGTGACGCAGACGGCTGTTACGACGACACTGACAACTGGCACTATGGCTGACTAAAGGGACTCCCTGACTGTATTCAAAACAAACACGAGATCTATGGAACACTATTACTAGCACTCGACAATTAAAGCTTCCTAAAAGCAGAAACACGCGGAAGAAGAAGTGACAAGTGAGAAAAATACAGTTAATACTTAAATTAACGTAGCTCGCTGCACAGCAGACGTGACGCAGACGGCTGTTACGACGACACGGACAACTGGCACAATGGCTGACTAGAGGGACTCCCTGACTGTATTCAAAACAAACACGAGATCTATGGAACACTATTACTAGCACTCGACAATTAAAGCTTCCTAAAAGCAGAAACACGCTTAAGAAGAAGTGACAAGTGAGAAAAATACAGTTAATACTTAAATTAACGTAGCTCGCTGCACAGCAGACGTGACGCAGACGGCTGTTACGACGACACTGACAACTGGCACTATGGCTGACTAAAGGGACTCCCTGACTGTATTCAAAACAAACACGAGATCTATGGAACACTATTACTAGCACTCGACAATTAAAGCTTCCTAAAAGCAGAAACACGCGGAAGAAGAAGTGACAAGTGAGAAAAATACAGTTAATACTTAAATTAACGTAGCTCGCTGCACAGCAGACGTGACGCAGACGGCTGTTACGACGACACATACAACTGGCACTATGGCTGACTAAAGGGACTCCCTGACTGTATTCAAAACAAACACGAGATCTATGGAACACTATTACTAGCACTCGACAAAGCTTCCTAAAAGCAGAAACACGCGGAAGAAGAAGTGACAAGTGAGAAAAATACAGTTAATACTTAAATTAACGTAGCTCGCTGCACAGCAGACGTGACGCAGACGGCTGTTACGACGACACTGACAACTGGCACTATGGCTGACTAAAGGGACTCCCTGACTGTATTCAAAACAAACACGAGATCTATGGAACACTATTACTAGCACTCGACAATTAAAGCTTCCTAAAAGCAGAAACACGCGGAAGAAGAAGTGACAAGTGAGAAAAATACAGTTAATACTTAAATTAACGTAGCTCGCTGCACAGCAGACGTGACGCAGACGGCTGTTACGACGACACGGACAACTGGCACTATGGCTGACTAAAGGGACTCCCTGACTGTATTCAAAACAAACACGAGATCTATGGAACACTATTACTAGCACTCGACAATTAAAGCTTCCTAAAAGCAGAAACACGCGGAAGAAGAAGTGACAAGTGAGAAAAATACAGTTAATACTTAAATTAACGTAGCTCGCTGCACAGCAGACGTGACGCAGACGGCTGTTACGACGACACGGACAACTGGCACTATGGCTGACTAGAGGGACTCCCTGACTGTATTCAAAACAAACACGAGATCTATGGAACACTATTACTAGTACTCGACAATTAAAGCTTCCTAAAAGCAGAAACACGCTTAAGAAGAAGTGACAAGTGAGAAAAATACAGTTAATACTTAAATTAACGTAGCTCGCTGCACAGCAGACGTGACGCAGACGGCTGTTACGACGACACGGACAACTGGCACTATGGCTGACTAGAGGGTCTCCCTGACTGTATTCAAAACAAACACGAGATCTATGGAACACTATTACTAGCACTCGACAAAGCTTCCTAAAAGCAGAAACCCGCGGAAGAAGAAGTGACAAGTGAGAAAAATACAGTTAATACTTAAATTAACGTAGCTCGCTGCACAGCAGACGTGACGCAGACGGCTGTTACGACGACACTGACAACTGGCACTGTGGCTGACTAAAGGGACTCCCTGACTGTATTCAAAACAAACACGAGATCTATGGAACACTATTACTAGCACTCGACAATTAAAGCTTCCTAAAAGCAGAAACACGCGGAAGAAGAAGTGACAAGTGAGAAAAATACAGTTAATACTTAAATTAACGTAGCTCGCTGCACAGCAGACGTGACACAGACGGCTGTTACGACGACACGGACAACTGGCACTATGGCTGACTAAAGGGACTCCCTGACTGTATTCAAAACAAACACGAGATCTATGGAACACTATTACTAGCACTCGACAAAGCTTCCTAAAAGCAGAAACACGCGGAAGAAGAAGTGACAAGTGAGAAAAATACAGTTAATACTTAAATTAACGTAGCTCGCTGCACAGCAGACGTGACGCAGACGGCTGTTACGACGACACTGACAACTGGCACTGTGGCTGACTAAAGGGACTCCCTGACTGTATTCAAAACAAACACGAGATCTATGGAACACTATTACTAGCACTCGACAATTAAAGCTTCCTAAAAGCAGGCACACGCGGAAGAAGAAGTGACAAGTGAGAAAAATACAGTTAATACTTAAATTAACGTAGCTCGCTGCACAGCAGACGTGACGCAGACGGCTGTTACGACGACACGGACAACTGGCACTATGGCGGACTAGAGGGACTCCCTGACTGTATTCAAAACAAACACGAGATCTATGGAACACTATTACTAGCACTCGACAATTAAAGCTTCCTAAAAGCAGAAACACGCGGAAGAAGAAGTGACAAGTGAGAAAAATACAGTTAATACTTAAATTAACGTAGCTCGCTGCACAGCAGACGTGACGGAGACGGCTGTTACGACGACACGGACAACTGGCACAGTGGCTGACTAGAGGGACTCCCTGACTGTATTCAAAACAAACACGAGATCTATGGAACACTATTACTAGCACTCGACAATTAAAGCTTCCTAAAAGCAGAAACACGCGGAAGAAGAAGTGACAAGTGAGAAAAATACAGTTAATACTTAAATTAACGTAGCTCGCTGCACAGCAGACGTGACGCAGACGGCTGTTACGACGACACTGACAACTGGCACTGTGGCTGACTAAAGGGACTCCCTGACTGTATTCAAAACAAACACGAGATCTATGGAACACTATTACTAGCACTCGACAATTAAAGCTTCCTAAAAGCAGAAACACGCGGAAGAAGAAGTGACAAGTGAGAAAAATACAGTTAATACTTAAATTAACGTAGCTCGCTGCACAGCAGACGTGACGCAGACGGCTGTTACGACGACACTGACAACTGGCACTATGGATGACTAAAGGGACTCCCTGACTGTATTCAAAACAAACACGAGATCTATGGAACACTATTACTAGCACTCGACAATTAAAGCTTCCTAAAAGCAGAAACACGCGGAAGAAGAAGTGACAAGTGAGAAAAATACAGTTAATACTTAAATTAACGTAGCTCGCTGCACAGCAGACGTGACGCAGACGGCTGTTACGACGACACATACAACTGGCACTATGGCTGACTAAAGGGACTCCCTGACTGTATTCAAAACAAACACGAGATCTATGGAACACTATTACTAGCACTCGACAAAGCTTAATAAAAGCAGAAACACGCGGAAGAAGAAGTGACAAGTGAGAAAAATACAGTTAATACTTAAATTAACGTAGCTCGCTGCACAGCAGACGTGACGCAGACGGCTGTTACGACAACACTGACACAACTCGCACTATGGCTGACTAAAGGGACTCCCTGACTGTATTCAAAACAAACACGAGATCTATGGAACACTATTACTAGCACTCGACAAAGCTTAATAAAAGCAGAAACACGCGGAAGAAGAAGTGACAAGTGAGAAAAATACAGTTAATACTTAAATTAACGTAGCTCGCTGCACAGCAGACGTGACGCAGACGGCTGTTACGACACTGACAACTGGCACTATGGCTGACTAAAGGGACTCCCTGACTGTATTCAAAACAAACACGAGATCTATGGAACACTATTACTAGCACTCGACAAAGCTTCCTAAAAGCAGAAACACGCGGAAGAAGAAGTGACAAGTGAGAAAAATACAGTTAATACTTAAATTAACGTAGCTCGCTGCACAGCAGACGTGACGCAGACGGCTGTTACGACGACACGGACAACTGGCACTATGGCTGACTAAAGGGACTCCCTGACTGTATTCAAAACAAACACGAGATCTATGGAACACTATTACTAGCACTCGACAATTAAAGCTTCCTAAAAGCAGAAACACGCGGAAGAAGAAGTGACAAGTGAGAAAAATACAGTTAATACTTAAATTAACGTAGCTCGCTGCACAGCAGACGTGACGCAGACGGATGTTACGACGACACTGACAACTGGCACTATGGCTGACTAAAGGGACTCCCTGACTGTATTCAAAACAAACACGAGATCTATGGAACACTATTACTAGCACTCGACAATTAAAGCTTCCTAAAAGCAGAAACACGCGGAAGAAGAAGTGACAAGTGAGAAAAATACAGTTAATACTTAAATTAACGTAGCTCGCTGCACAGCAGACGTGACGCAGACGGCTGTTACGACGACACTGACAACTGGCACTATGGCTGACTAGAGGGACTCCCTGACTGTATTCAAAACAAACACGAGATCTATGGAACACTATTACTAGCACTCGACAATTAAAGCTTCCTAAAAGCAGAAACACGCGGAAGAAGAAGTGACAAGTGAGAAAAATACAGTTAATACTTAAATTAACGTAGCTCGCTGCACAGCAGACGTGACGCAGACGGCTGTTACGACGACACTGACAACTGGCACTATGGCTGACTAAAGGGACTCCCTGACTGTATTCAAAACAAACACGAGATCTATGGAACACTATTACTAGCACTCGTCAATTAAAGCTTCCTAAAAGCAGAAACACGCGGAAGAAGAAGTGACAAGTGAGAAAAATACAGTTAATACTTAAATTAACGTAGCTCGCTGCACAGCAGACGTGGCGCAGACAGCTGTTACGACGACACGGACAACTGGCACAAATCTATGGAACACTATTACTAGCACTCGACAATTAAAGCTTCCTAAAAGCAGAAACACGCGGAAGAAGAAGTGACAAGTGAGGAAAATACAGTTAATACTTAAATTAACGTAGCTCGCTGCACAGCAGACGTGACGCAGACGGCTGTTACGACAACACTGACACAACTCGCACTATGGCTGACTAAAGGGACTCCCTGACTGTATTCAAAACAAACACGAAATCTATGGAACACTATTACTAGCACTCGACAATTAAAGCTTCCTAAAGCAGAAACACGCGGAAGAAGAAGTGACAAGTGAGAAAAATACAGTTAATACTTAAATTAACGTAGCTCGCTGCACAGCAGACGTGACGCAGACGGCTGTTACGACGACACTGACAACTGGCACTATGGCTGAATAAAGGGACTCCCTGACTGTATTCAATACAAACACGAGATCTATGGAACACTATTACTAGCACTCGACAATTAAAGCTTCCTAAAAGCAGAAACACGCGGAAGAAAAAGTGACAAGAGAGAAAAATACAGTTAATACTTAAATTAACGTAGCTCGCTGCACAGCAGACGTGACGCAGACGGCTGTTACGACGACACGGACAACTGGCACTATGGCTGACTAAAGGGACTCCCTGACTGTATTCAAAACAAACACGAGATCTATGGAACACTATTACTAGCACTCGACAATTAAAGCTTCCTAAAAGCAGAAACACGCGGAAGAAGAAGTGACAAGTGAGAAAAATACAGTTAATACTTAAATTAACGTAGCTCGCTGCACAGCAGACGTGACGCAGGCGGCTGTTACGACGACACTGACAACTGGCACTATGGCTGACTAAAGGGACTCCCTGACTGTATTCAAAACAAACACGAGATCTATTGAACACTATTACTAGCACTCGACAATTAAAGCTTTTTAAAAGCAGAAACACGCGGAAGAAGAAGTGACAAGTGAGAAAAATACAGTTAATACTTAAATTAGCGTAGCTCGCTGCACAGCAGACGTGACGCAGACGGCTGTTACGACGACACAGACAACTGGCACTATGGCTGACTAAAGGGACTCCCTGACTGTATTCAAAACAAACACGAGATCTATGGAACACTATTACTAGCACTCGACAATTAAAGCTTCCTGAAAGCAGAAACACGCGGAAGAAGAAGTGACAAGTGAGAAAAATACAGTTAATACTTAAATTATCGTAGCTCGCTGCACAGCAGACGTGACGCAGACGGCTGTTACGACGACACTGACAACTGGCACTGTGGCTGACTAAAGAGACTCCCTGACTGTATTCAAAACAAACACGAGATCTATGGAACACTATTACTAGCACTCGACAATTAAAGCTTCCTTAAAGCAGAAACACGCGGAAGAAGAAGTGACAAGTGAGAAAAATACAGTTAATACTTAAATTAACGTAGCTCGCTGCACAGCAGACGTGACGCAGACGGCTGTTACGACGACACGGACAACTGGCACTATGGCTGACTAAAGGGACTCCCTGACTGTATTCAAAACAAACACGAGATCTATGGAACACTATTACTAGCACTCGACAATTAAAGCTTCCTTAAAGCAGAAACACGCGGAAGAAGAAGTGACAAGTGAGAAAAATACAGTTAATACTTAAATTATCGTAGCTCGCTGCACAGCAGACGTGACGCAGACGGCTGTTACGACGACACTGACAACTGGCACTGTGGCTGACTAAAGGGACTCCCTGACTGTATTCAAAACAAACACGAGATCTATGGAACACTATTACTAGCACTCGACAATTAAAGCTTCCTTAAAGCAGAAACACGCGGAAGAAGAAGTGACAAGTGAGAAAAATACAGTTAATACTTAAATTAACGTAGCTCGCTGCACAGCAGACGTGACGCAGACGGCTGTTACGACGACACTGACAACTGGCACTATGGCTGACTAAAGGGACTCCCTGACTGTATTCAAAACAAACACGAGATCTATGGAACACCATTACTAGCACTCGACAAAGCTTCCTAAAAGCAGAAACACGCGGAAGAAGAAGTGACAAGTGAGAAAAATACAGTTAATACTTAAATTAACGTAGCTCGCTGCACAGCAGACGTGACGCAGACGGCTGTTACGACGACACGGACAACTGGCACTATGGCTGACTAAAGGGACTCCCTGACTGTATTCAAAACAAACACGAGATCTATGGAACACTATTACTAGCACTCGACAATTAAAGCTTCCTAAAAGCAGAAACACGCAGAAGAAGAAGTGACAAGTGAGAAAAATACAGTTAATACTTAAATTAACGTAGCTCGCTGCACAGCAGACGTGACGCAGGCGGCTGTTACGACGACACGGACAACTGGCACTATGGCTGACTAAAGGGACTCCCTGACTGTATTCAAAACAAACTCGAGATCTATGGAACACTATTACTAGCACTCGACAATTTATAGCTTCCTAAAAGCAGAAACACGCGGAAGAAGAAGTGACAAGTGAGAAAAATACAGTTAATACTTAAATTAACGTAGCTCGCTGCACAGCAGACGTGACGCAGACGGCTGTTACGACGACACTGACAACTGGCACTATGGCTGACTAAAGTGACTCCCTGACTGTATTCAAAACAAACACGAGATCTATGGAACACTATTACTAGCACTCGACAATTAAAGCTTCCTAAAAGCAGAAACACGCGGAAGAAGAAGTGACAAGTGAGAAAAATACAGTTAATACTTAAATTAACGTAGCTCGCTGCACAGCAGACGTGACGCAGGCGGCTGTTACGACGACACGGGCAACTGGCACTATGGCTGACTAAAGGGACTCCCTGACTGTATTCAAAACAAACACGAGATCTATGGAACACTATTACTAGCACTCGTCAATTAAAGCTTCCTAAAAGCAGAAACACGCGGAAGAAGAAGTGACAAGTGAGAAAAATACAGTTAATACTTAAATTAACGTAGCTCGCTGCACAGCAGACGTGGCGCAGACGGCTGTTACGACGACACGGACAACTGGCACAATGGCTGACTAGAGGGACTCCCTGACTGTATTCAAAACAAACACGAGATCTATGGAACACTATTACTAGCACTCGACAATTAAAGCTTCCTAAAAGCAGAAACACGCGGAAGAAGAAGTGACAAGTGAGGAAAATACAGTTAATACTTAAATTAACGTAGCTCGCTGCACAGCAGACGTGACGCAGACGGCTGTTACGACAACACTGACACAACTCGCACTATGGCTGACTAAAGGGACTCCCTGACTGTATTCAAAACAAACACGAAATCTATGGAACACTATTACTAGCACTCGACAATTAAAGCTTCCTAAAGCAGAAACACGCGGAAGAAGAAGTGACAAGTGAGAAAAATACAGTTAATACTTAAATTAACGTAGCTCGCTGCACAGCAGACGTGACGCAGACGGCTGTTACGACGACACTGACAACTGGCACTATGGCTGAATAAAGGGACTCCCTGACTGTATTCAATACAAACACGAGATCTATGGAACACTATTACTAGCACTCGACAATTAAAGCTTCCTAAAAGCAGAAACACGCGGAAGAAAAAGTGACAAGAGAGAAAAATACAGTTAATACTTAAATTAACGTAGCTCGCTGCACAGCAGACGTGACGCAGACGGCTGTTACGACGACACGGACAACTGGCACTATGGCTGACTAAAGGGACTCCCTGACTGTATTCAAAACAAACACGAGATCTATGGAACACTATTACTAGCACTCGACAATTAAAGCTTCCTAAAAGCAGAAACACGCGGAAGAAGAAGTGACAAGTGAGAAAAATACAGTTAATACTTAAATTAACGTAGCTCGCTGCACAGCAGACGTGACGCAGGCGGCTGTTACGACGACACTGACAACTGGCACTATGGCTGACTAAAGGGACTCCCTGACTGTATTCAAAACAAACACGAGATCTATTGAACACTATTACTAGCACTCGACAATTAAAGCTTTTTAAAAGCAGAAACACGCGGAAGAAGAAGTGACAAGTGAGAAAAATACAGTTAATACTTAAATTAGCGTAGCTCGCTGCACAGCAGACGTGACGCAGACGGCTGTTACGACGACACAGACAACTGGCACTATGGCTGACTAAAGGGACTCCCTGACTGTATTCAAAACAAACACGAGATCTATGGAACACTATTACTAGCACTCGACAATTAAAGCTTCCTGAAAGCAGAAACACGCGGAAGAAGAAGTGACAAGTGAGAAAAATACAGTTAATACTTAAATTATCGTAGCTCGCTGCACAGCAGACGTGACGCAGACGGCTGTTACGACGACACTGACAACTGGCACTGTGGCTGACTAAAGAGACTCCCTGACTGTATTCAAAACAAACACGAGATCTATGGAACACTATTACTAGCACTCGACAATTAAAGCTTCCTTAAAGCAGAAACACGCGGAAGAAGAAGTGACAAGTGAGAAAAATACAGTTAATACTTAAATTAACGTAGCTCGCTGCACAGCAGACGTGACGCAGACGGCTGTTACGACGACACTGACAACTGGCACTATGGCTGACTAAAGGGACTCCCTGACTGTATTCAAAACAAACACGAGATCTATGGAACACTATTACTAGCACTCGACAATTAAAGCTTCCTAAAAGCAGAAACACGCGGAAGAAGAAGTGACAAGTGAGAAAAATACAGTTAATACTTAAATTAACGTAGCTCGCTGCACAGCAGACGTGACGCAGACGGCTGTTACGACGACACGGACAACTGGCACAATGGCTGACTAGAGGGACTCCCTGACTGTATTCAAAACAAACACGAGATCTATGGAACACTATTACTAGCACTCGACAATTAAAGCTTCCTAAAAGCAGAAACACGCAGAAGAAGAAGTGACAAGTGAGAAAAATACAGTTAATACTTAAATTAACGTAGCTCGCTGCACAGCAGACGTGACGCAGGCGGCTGTTACGACGACACGGACAACTGGCACTATGGCTGACTAAAGGGACTCCCTGACTGTATTCAAAACAAACTCGAGATCTATGGAACACTATTACTAGCACTCGACAATTTATAGCTTCCTAAAAGCAGAAACACGCGGAAGAAGAAGTGACAAGTGAGAAAAATACAGTTAATACTTAAATTAACGTAGCTCGCTGCACAGCAGACGTGACGCAGACGGCTGTTACGACGACACTGACAACTGGCACTATGGCTGACTAAAGGGACTCCCTGACTGTATTCAAAACAAACACGAGATCTATGGAACACTATTACTAGCACTCGACAATTAAAGCTTCCTAAAAGCAGAAACACGCGGAAGAAGAAGTGACAAGTGAGAAAAATACAGTTAATACTTAAATTAACGTAGCTCGCTGCACAGCAGACGTGACGCAGGCGGCTGTTACGACGACACGGGCAACTGGCACTATGGCTGACTAAAGGGACTCCCTGACTGTATTCAAAACAAACACGAGATCTATGGAACACTATTACTAGCACTCGACAATTAAAGCTTCCTAAAAGCAGAAACACGCGGAAGAAGAAGTGACAAGTGAGAAAAATACAGTTAATACTTAAATTAACGTAGCTCGCTGCACAGCAGACGTGACGCAGACGGCTGTTACGACGACACTGACAACTGGCACTATGGCTGACTAGAGGGACTCCCTGACTGTATTCAAAACAAACACGAGATCTATGGAACACTATTACTAGCACTCGACAATTAAAGCTTCCTAAAAGCAGAAACACGCGGAAGAAGAAGTGACAAGTGAGAAAAATACAGTTAATACTTAAATTAACGTAGCTCGCTGCACAGCAGACGTGACGCAGGCGGCTGTTACGACGACACGGGCAACTGGCACTATGGCTGACTAAAGGGACTCCCTGACTGTATTCAAAACAAACACGAGATCTATGGAACACTATTACTAGCACTCGACAATTAAAGCTTCCTAAAAGCAGAAACACGCGGAAGAAGAAGTGACAAGTGAGAAAAATACAGTTAATACTTAAATTAACGTAGCTCGCTGCACAGCAGACGTGACGCAGACGGCTGTTACGACGACACTGACAACTGGCACTATGGCTGACTAGAGGGACTCCCTGACTGTATTCAAAACAAACACGAGATCTATGGAACACTATTACTAGCACTCGACAATTAAAGCTTCCTAAAAGCAGAAACACGCGGAAGAAGAAGTGACAAGTGAGAAAAATACAGTTAACACTTAAATTAACGTAGCTCGCTGCACAGCAGACGTGACGCAGACGGCTGTTACGACGACACTGACAACTGGCGCTATGGCTGACTAAAGGGACTCCCTGACTGTATTCAAAACAAACACGAGATCTATGGAACACTATTACTAGCACTCGACAATTAAAGCTTCCTAAAAGCAGAAACACGCGGAAGAAGAAGTGACAAGTGAGAAAAATACAGTTAATACTTAAATTAACGTAGCTCGCTGCACAGCAGACGTGACGCAGACGGCTGTTACAACGACACGGACAACTGGCACTATGGCTGACTAAAGGGACTCCCTGACTGTATTCAAAACAAACACGAGATCTATGGAACACTATTACTAGCACTCGACAATTAAAGCTTCCTAAAAGCAGAAACACGCGGAAGAAGAAGTGACAAGTGAGAAAAATACAGTTAATACTTAAATTAACGTAGCTCGCTGCACAGCAGACGTGACGCAGACGGCTGTTACGACGACACTGACAACTGGCACTATGGCTGACTAAAGGGACTCCCTGACTGTATTCAAAACAAACACGAGATCTATGGAACACTATTACTAGCACTCGACAATTAAAGCTTCCTAAAAGCAGAAACACGCCGAAGAAGAAGTGACAAGTCAGAAAAATACAGTAAATACTTAAATTAACGTAGCTCGCTGCACAGCAGACGTGACGCAGACGGCTGTTACGACGACACGGACAACTGGCACTATGGCTGACTAAAGGGACTCCCTGACTGTATTCAAGACAAACACGAGATCTATGGAACACTATTACTAGCACTTGACAATTAAAGCTTCCTAAAAGCAGAAACACGCGGAAGAAGAAGTGACAAGTGAGAAAAATACAGTTAATACTTAAATTAACGTAGCTCGCTGCACAGCAGACGTGACGCAGGCGGCTGTTACGACGACACGGACAACTGGCACTATGGCTGACTAAAGGGACTCCCTGACTGTATTCAAAACAAACACGAGATCTATGGAACACACTTACAAGCACTCGACAATTAAAGCTTCCTAAAAGCAGAAACACGTGGAAGAAGAAGTGACAAGTGAGAAAAATACAGTTAATACTTAAATTAACGTAGCTCGCTGCACAGCAGACGTGACGCAGACGGCTGTTACGACGACACTGACAACTGGCACTATGGCTGACTAAAGGGACTCCCTGACTGTATTCAAAACAAACACGAGATCTATGGAACACTATTACTAGCACTCGACAATTAAAGCTTCCTAAAAGCAGAAACACGCCGAAGAAGAAGTGACAAGTCAGAAAAATACAGTTAATACTTAAATTAACGTAGCTCGCTGCACAGCAGACGTGACGCAGACGGCTGTTACGACGACACGGACAACTGGCACTATGGCTGACTAAAGGGACTCCCTGACTGTATTCAAAACAAACACGAGATCTATGGAACACTATTACTAGCACTCGACAATTAAAGCTTCCTAAAAGCAGAAACACGCGGAAGAAGAAGTGACAAGTGAGACAAATACAGTTAATACTTAAATTAACGTAGCTCGCTGCACAGCAGACGTGACGCAGACGGCTGTTACGACAACACTGACACAACTGGCACTATGGCTGACTAAAGGGACTCCCTGACAGTATTCAACACAAACACGAAATATATGGAACACAATTACTAGCACTCGACAATTAAAGCTTCCTGAAAGCAGAAACACGCGGAAGAAGAAGTGACAAGTCAGAAAAATACAGTTAATACTTAAATTAACGTAGCTCGCTGCACAGCAGACGTGACGCAGACGGCTGTTACGACGACACGGACAACTGGCACTATGGCTGACTAAAGGGACTCCCTGACTGTATTCAAAACAAACACGAGATCTATGGAACACTATTACTAGCACTCGACAATTAAAGCTTCCTAAAAGCAGAAACACGCGGAAGAAGAAGTGACAAGTGAGACAAATACAGTTAATACTTAAATTAACGTAGCTCGCTGCACAGCAGACGTGACGCAGACGGCTGTTACGACAACACTGACACAACTGGCACTATGGCTGACTAAAGGGACTCCCTGACAGTATTCAACACAAACACGAAATATATGGAACACAATTACTAGCACTCGACAATTAAAGCTTCCTGAAAGCAGAAACACGCGGAAGAAGAAGTGACAAGTCAGAAAAATACAGTTAATACTTAAATTAACGTAGCTCGCTGCACAGCAGACGTGACGCAGGCGGCTGTTACGACAACACTGACACAACTCGCACTATGGCTGACTAAAGGGACTCCCTGACTGTATTCAAAACAAACACGAGATCTATGGAACACTATTACTAGCACTCGACAATTAAAGCTTCCTAAAAGCAGAAACACGCGGAAGAAGAAGTGACAAGTGAGAAAAATACAGTTAATACTTAAATTAACGTAGCTCGCTGCACAGCAGACGTGACGCAGTCGGCTGTTACGACGACACTGACAACTGGCACTATGGCTGACTAAAGGGACTCCCTGACTGTATTCAAAACAAACACGAGATCTGTGGAACACTATTACTAGCACTCGACAATTAAAGCTTCCTAAAAGCAGAAACACGCGGAAGAAGAAGTGACAAGTGAGAAAAATACAGTTAATACTTAAATTAACGTAGCTCGCTGCACAGCAGACGTGACGCAGGCGGCTGTTACGACGACACGGACAACTGGCACTATGGCTGACTAAAGGGACTCCCTGACTGTATTCAAAACAAACACGAGATCTATGGAACACTATTACTAGCACTCGACAATTAAAGCTTCCTAAAAGCAGAAACACGCGGAAGAAGAAGTGACAAGTGAGAAAAATACAGTTAATACTTAAATTAACGTAGCTCGCTGCACAGCAGACGTGACGCAGACGGCTGTTACGACGACACTGACAACTGGCACTATGGCTGACTAAAGGGACTCCCTGACTGTATTCAAAACAAACACGAGATCTATGGAACACTATTACTAGCACTCGACAATTAAAGCTTCCTAAAAGCAGAAACACGCGGAAGAAGAAGTGACAAGTGAGAAAAATAGAGTTAATACTTAAATTAACGTAGCTCGCTGCACAGCAGACGTGACGCAGGCGGCTGTTACGACGACACTGACAACTGGCACTATGGCTGACTAAAGGGACTCCCTGACTGTATTCAAAACAAACACGAGATCTATGGAACACTATTACTAGCACTCGACAATTAAAGCTTCCTAAAAGCAGAAACACGCGGAAGAAGAAGTGACAAGTGAGAAAAATACAGTTAATACTTAAATTAACGTAGCTCGCTGCACAGCACACGTGACGCAGACGGCTGTTACGACGACACGGACAACTGGCACTATGGCTGACTAAAGGGACTCCCTGACTGTATTCAAAACAAACCCGAGATCTATGGAACACTATTACTAGCACTCGACAATTAAAGCTTCCTAAAAGCAGAAACACGCAGAAGAAGAAGTGACAAGTGAGAAAAATACAGTTAATACTTAAATTAACGTAGCTCGCTGCACAGCAGACGTGACGCAGGCGGCTGTTACGACGACACGGACAACTGGCACTATGGCTGACTAAAGGGACTCCCTGACTGTATTCAAAACAAACACGAGATCTATGGAACACTATTACTAGCACTCGACAAAGCTTCCTAAAAGCAGAAACACGCGGAAGAAGAAGTGACAAGTGAGAAAAATACAGTTAATACTTAAATTAACGTAGCTCGCTGCACAGCAGACGTGACGCAGGCGGCTGTTACGACGACACGGGCAACTGGCACTATGGCTGACTAAAGGGACTCCCTGACTGTATTCAAAACAAACACGAGATCTATGGAACACTATTACTAGCCCTCGACAAAGCTTCCTAAAAGCAGAAACACGCGGAAGAAGAAGTGACAAGTGAGAAAAATACAGTTAATACTTAAATTAACGTAGCTCGCTGCACAGCAGACGTGACGCAGACGGCTGTTACGACGACACTGACAACTGGCACTATGGCTGACTAAAGGGACTCCCTGACTGTATTCAAAACAAACACGAGATCTATGGAACACTATTACTAGCACTCGACAATTAAAGCTTCCTAAAAGCAGAAACACGCGGAAGAAGAAGTGACAAGTGAGAAAAATACAGTTAATACTTAAATTAACGTAGCTCGCTGCACAGCAGACGTGACGCAGGCGGCTGTTACGACGACACTGACAACTGGCACTATGGCTGACTAAAGGGACTCCCTGACTGTATTCAAAACAAACACGAGATCTATGGAACACTATTACTAGCACTCGACAATTAAAGCTTCCTAAAAGCAGAAACACGCGGAAGAAGAAGTGACAAGTGAGAAAAATACAGTTAATACTTAAATTAACGTAGCTCGCTGCACAGCACACGTGACGCAGACGGCTGTTACGACGACACGGACAACTGGCACTATGGCTGACTAAAGGGACTCCCTGACTGTATTCAAAACAAACACGAGATCTATGGAACACTATTACTAGCACTCGACAATTAAAGCTTCATAAAAGCAGAAACACGCAGAAGAAGAAGTGACAAGTGAGAAAAATACAGTTAATACTTAAATTAACGTAGCTCGCTGCACAGCAGACGTGACGCAGGCGGCTGTTACGACGACACGGACAACTGGCACTATGGCTGACTAAAGGGACTCCCTGACTGTATTCAAAACAAACTCGAGATCTATGGAACACTATCACTAGCACTCGACAATTAAAGCTTCCTAAAAGCAGAAACACGCGGAAGAAGAAGTGACAAGTGAGAAAAATACAGTTAATACTTAAATTAACGTAGCTCGCTGCACAGCAGACGTGACGCAGACGCCTGTTACGACGACACTGACAACTGGCACTATGGCTGACTAAAGGGACTCCCTGACTGTATTCAAAACAAACACGAGATCTATGGAACACTATTACTAGCACTCGACAAAGCTTCCTAAAAGCAGAAACACGCGGAAGAAGAAGTGACAAGTGAGAAAAATACAGTTAATACTTAAATTAACGTAGCTCGCTGCACAGCAGACGTGACGCAGGCGGCTGTTACGACGACACGGGCAACTGGCACTATGGCTGACTAAAGGGACTCCCTGACTGTATTCAAAACAAACACGAGATCTATGGAACACTATTACTAGCCCTCGACAAAGCTTCCTAAAAGCAGAAACACGCGGAAGAAGAAGTGACAAGTGAGAAAAATACAGTTAATACTTAAATTAACGTAGCTCGCTGCACAGCAGACGTGACGCAGACGGCTGTTACGACGACACTGACAACTGGCACTATGGCTGACTAAAGGGACTCCCTGACTGTATTCAAAACAAACACGAGATCTATGGAACACTATTACTAGCACTCGACAATTAAAGCTTCCTAAAAGCAGAAACACGCGGAAGAATAAGTGACAAGTGAGAAAAATACAGTTAATACTTAAATTAACGTAGCTCACTGCACAGCAGACGTGACGCAGACGGCTGTTACGACGACACTGACAACTGGCACTATGGCTGACTAGAGGGACTCCCTGACTGTATTCAAAACAAACACGAGATCTATGGAACACTATTACTAGCACTCGACAATTAAAGCTTCCTAAAAGCAGAAACACGCGGAAGAAGAAGTGACAAGTGAGAAAAATACAGTTAATACTTAAATTAACGTAGCTCGATGCACAGCACACGTGACGCAGGCGGCTGTTACGACGACACGGGCAACTGGCACTATGGCTGACTAAAGGGACTCCCTGACTGTATTCAAAACAAACACGAGATCTATGGAACACTATTACTAGCACTCGACAATTAAAGCTTCCTAAAAGCAGAAACACGCGGAAGAAGAAGTGACAAGTGAGAAAAATACAGTTAATACTTAAATTAGCGTAGCTCGCTGCACAGCAGACGTGACGCAGACGGCTGTTACGACGACACTGACAACTGGCACTATGGCTGACTAAAGGGACTCCCTGACTGTATTCAAAACAAACACGAGATCTATGGAACACTATTACTAGCACTCGACAATTAAAGCTTCCTGAAAGCAGAAACACGCGGAAGAAGAAGTGACAAGTGAGAAAAATACAGTTAATACTTAAATTATCGTAGCTCGCTGCACAGCAGACGTGACGCAGACGGCTGTTACGACGACACGGGCAACTGGCACTATGGCTGACTAAAGGGACTCCCTGACTGTATTCAAAACAAACACGAGATCTATGGAACACTATTACTAGCACTCGACAATTAAAGCGTCCTAAAAGCAGAAACACGCGGAAGAAGAAGTGACAAGTGAGAAAAATACAGTTAATACTTAAATTAACGTAGCTCGCTGCACAGCAGACGTGACGCAGACGGCTGTTACGACGACACTGACAACTGGCACTATGGCTGACTAAAGGGACTCTCTGACTGTATTCAAAACAAACACGAGATCTATGGAACACTATTACTAGCACTCGACAATTAAAGCTTCCTAAAAGCAGAAACACGCGGAAGAAGAAGTGACATGTGAGAAAAATACAGTTAATACTTTAATTAACGTAGCTCACTGCACAGCAGACGTGACGCAGACGGCTGTTACGACGACACTGACAACTGGCACTATGGCTGACTAGAGGGACTCCCTGACTGTATTCAAAACAAACACGAGATCTATGGAACACTATTACTAGCACTCGACAATTAAAGCTTCCTAAAAGCAGAAACACGCGGAAGAAGAAGTGACAAGTGAGAAAAATAGAGTTAATACTTAAATTAACGTAGCTCGCTGCACAGCAGACGTGACGCAGGCGGCTGTTACGACGACACGGGCAACTGGCACTATGGCTGACTAAAGGGACTCCCTGACTGTATTCAGAACAAACACGAGATCTATGGAACACTATTACTAGCACTCGACGATTAAAGCTTCCTAAAAGCAGAAACACGCGGAAGAAGAAGTGACAAGTGAGAAAAATACAGTTAATACTTAAATTAACGTAGCTCGCTGCACAGCAGACGTGACGCAGACGGCTGTTACGACGACACTGACAACTGGCACTATGGCTGACTAGAGGGACTCCCTGACTGTATTCAAAACAAACACGAGATCTATGGAACACTATTACTAGCACTCGACAATTAAAGCTTCCTAAAAGCAGAAACACGCGGAAGAAGAAGTGACAAGTGAGAAAAATACAGTTAATACTTAAATTAACGTAGCTCGCTGCACAGCAGACGTGACGCAGACGGCTGTTACGACGACACTGACAACTGGCGCTATGGCTGACTAAAGGGACTCCCTGACTGTATTCAAAACAAACACGAGATCTATGGAACACACAAGCACTCGACAATTAAAGCTTCTCAAAAGCAGAAACACGCGGAAGAAGAAGTGACAAGTGCGAAAAATACAGTTAATACTTAAATTAACGTAGCTCGCTGCACAGCAGACGTGACGCAGACGGCTGTTACGACGACACTGACAACTGGCACTATGTCTGACTAAAGGGACTCCCTGACCGTATTCAAAACAAACACGTGATCTATGGAACACTATTACTAGCACTCGACAATTAAAGCTTCCTAAAAGCAGAAACACGCGGAAGAAGAAGTGACAAGTGAGAAAAATACAGTTAATACTTAAATTAACGTAGCTCGCTGCATAGCAGACGTGACGCAGGCGGCTGTTACGACGACACGGACAACTGGCACTATGGCTGACTAAAGGGACTCCCTGACTGTATTCAAAACAAACACGAGATCTATGGAACACTATTACTAGCACTCGACAATTAAAGCTTCCTAAAAGCAGAAACACGCGGAAGAAGAAGTGACAAGTGCGAAAAATACAGTTAATACTTAAATTAACGTAGCTCACTGCACAGCAGACGTGACGCAGACGGCTGTTACGACGACACTGACAACTGGCACTGTGGCTGACTAAAAGGACTCCCTGACTGTATTCAAAACAAACACGAGATCTATGGAACACACTTACAAGCACTCGACAATTAAAGCTTCCTAAAAGTAGAAACACGCGGAAGAAGAAGTGACAAGTGAGAAAAATACAGTTAATACTTAAATTAACGTAGCTCGCTGCACAGCAGACGTGACGCAGGCGGCTGTTACGACGACACGGGCAACTGGCACTATGGCTGACTAAAGGGACTCCCTGACAGTATTCAACACAAACACGAAATCTATGGAACACAATTACTAGCACTCGACAATTAAAGCTTCCTAAAAGCAGAAACACGCGGAAGAAGAAGTGACAAGTGAGAAAAATACAGTTAATACTTAAATTAACGTAGCTCGCTGCACAGCAGACGTGACGCAGGCGGCTGTTACGACAACACTGACACAACTCGCACTATGGCTGACTAAAGGGACTCCCTGACTGTATTCAAAACAAACACGAGATCTATGGAACACTATTACTAGCACTCGACAATTAAAGCTTCCTAAAAGCAGAAACACGCGGAAGAAGAAGTGACAAGTGAGAAAAATACAGTTAATACTTAAATTAACGTAGCTCACTGCACAGCAGACGTGACGCAGACGGCTGTTACGACGACACTGACAACTGGCACTATGGCTGACTAGAGGGACTCCCTGACTGTATTCAAAACAAACACGAGATCTATGGAACACTATTACTAGCACTCGACAATTAAAGCTTCCTAAAAGCAGAAACACGCGGAAGAAGAAGTGACAAGTGAGAAAAATACAGTTAATACTTAAATTAACGTAGCTCGATGCACAGCAGACGTGACGCAGGCGGCTGTTACGACGACACGGGCAACTGGCACTATGGCTGACTAAAGGGACTCCCTGACAGTATTCAACACAAACACGAAATCTATGGAACACAATTACTAGCACTCGACAATTAAAGCTTCCTAAAAGCAGAAACACGCGGAAGAAGAAGTGACAAGTGAGAAAAACACAGTTAATACTTAAATTAACGTAGCTCGCTGCACAGCAGACGTGACGCATGCGGCTGTTACGACGACACGGGCAACGGGCACTATGGCTGACTAAAGGGACTCCCTGACTGTATTCAAAACAAACACGAGATCTATGGAACACTATTACTAGCACTCGACAATTAAAGCTTCCTAAAAGCAGAAACACGCGGAAGAAGAAGTGACAAGTGAGAAAAATACAGTTAATACTTAAATTAACGTAGCTCACTGCACAGCAGACGTGACGCAGACGGCTGTTACGACGACACTGACAACTGGCACTATGGCTGACTAGAGGGACTCCCTGACTGTATTCAAAACAAACACGAGATCTATGGAACACTATTACTAGCACTCGACAATTAAAGCTTCCTAAAAGCAGAAACACGCGGAAGAAGAAGTGACAAGTGAGAAAAATACAGTTAATACTTAAATTAACGTAGCTCGCTGCACAGCAGACGTGACGCAGGCGGCTGTTACGACGACACGGGCAACTGGCACTATGGCTGACTAAAGGGACTCCCTGACTGTATTCAAAACGAACACGAGATCTATGGAACACTATTACTAGCACTCGACAAAGCTTCCTAAAAGCAGAAACACGCGGAAGAAGAAGTGACAAGTGAGAAAAGTACAGTTAATACTTAAATTAACGTAGCTCGCTGCACAGCAGACGTGACGCAGACGGCTGTTACGACGACACTGACAACTGGCACTGTGGCTGACTAAAGGGACTCCCTGACTGTATTCAAAACAAACTCGAGATCTATGGAACACTATTACTAGCACTCGACAATTAAAGCTTCCTAAAAGCAGAAACACGCGGAAGAAGAAGTGACAAGTGAGAAAAATACAGTTAATACTTAAATTAACGTAGCTCGCTGCACAGCAGACGTGACGCAGACGGCTGTTACGACGACACGGACAACTGGCACTATGGCTGACTAAAGGGACTCCCTGACTGTATTCAAAACAAACTCGAGATCTATGGAACACTATTACTAGCACTCGACAATTAAAGCTTCCTAAAAGCAGAAACACGCGGAAGAAGAAGTGACAAGTGAGAAAAATACAGTTAATACATAAATTAACGTAGCTCGCTGCACAGCAGACGTGACGCAGACGGCTGTTACGACGACACTGACAACTGGCACTATGGCTGACTAAAGGGACTCCCTGACTGTATTCAAAACAAACACGAGATCTATGGAACACTATTACTAGCACTCGACAATTAAAGCTTCCTAAAAGCAGAAACACGCGGAAGAAGTGACAAGTCAGAAAAATACAGTTAATACTTAAATTAACGTAGCTCGCTGCACAGCAGACGTGACGCAGGCGGCTGTTACGACGACACGGGCAACTGGCACTATGGCTGACTAAAGGGACTCCCTGACTGTATTCAAAACAAACACGAGATCTATGGAACACTATTACTAGCACTCGACAATTAAAGCTTCCTAAAAGCAGAAACACGCGGAAGAAGAAGTGACAAGTGAGAAAAATACAGTTAATACTTAAATTAACGTAGCTCGCTGCACAGCAGACGTGACGCAGACGGCTGTTACGACGACACTGACAACTGGCACTATGGCTGACTAAAGGGACTCCCTGACTGTATTCAAAACAAACACGAGATCTATGGAACACTATTACTAGCACTCGACAATTAAAGCTTCCTAAAAGCAGAAACACGCGGAAGAAGAAGTGACATGTGAGAAAAATACAGTTAATACTTAAATTAACGTAGCTCACTGCACAGCAGACGTGACGCAGACGGCTGTTACGACGACACTGACAACTGGCACTATGGCTGACTAGAGGGACTCCCTGACTGTATTCAAAACAAACACTAGATCTATGGAACACTATTACTAGCACTCGACAATTAAAGCTTCCTAAAAGCAGAAACACGCGGAAGAAGAAGTGACAAGTGAGAAAAATACAGTTAATACTTAAATTAACGTAGCTCGCTGCACAGCAGACGTGACGCAGGCGGCTGTTACGACGACACGGGCAACTGGCACTATGGCTGACTAAAGGGACTCCCTGACTGTATTCAAAACAAACACGAGATCTATGGAACACTATTACTAGCACTCGACAATTAAAGCTTCCTAAAAGCAGAAACACGCGGAAGAAGAAGTGACAAGTGAGAAAAATACAGTTAATACTTAAATTAACGTAGCTCGCTGCACAGCAGACGTGACGCAGACGGCTGTTACGACGGCACTGACAACTGGCACTATGGCTGACTAGAGGGACTCCCTGACTGTATTCAAAACAAACACGAGATCTATGGAACACTATTACTAGCACTCGACAATTAAAGCTTCCTAAAAGCAGAAACACGCGGAAGAAGAAGTGACAAGTGAGAAAAATACAGTTAATACTTAAATTAACGTAGCTCGCTGCACAGCAGACGTGACGCAGACGGCTGTTACGACGACACTGACAACTGGCGCTATGGCTGACTAAAGGGACTCCCTGACTGTATTCAAAACAAACACGAGATCTATGGAACACACAAGCACTCGACAATTAAAGCTTCCTAAAAGCAGAAACACGCGGAAGAAGAAGTGACAAGTGCGAAAAATACAGTTAATACTTAAATTAACGTAGCTCGCTGCACAGCAGACGTGACGCAGACGGCTGTTACGACGACACTGACAACTGGCACTATGGCTGACTAAAGGGACTCCCTGACTGTACTCAAAACAAACACGAGATCTATGGAACACTATTACTAGCACTCGACAATTAAAGCTTTTTAAAAGCAGAAACACGCGGAAGAAGAAGTGACAAGTGAGAAAAATACAGTTAATACTTAAATTAACGTAGCTCGCTGCACAGCAGACGTGACGCAGGCGGCTGTTACGACGACACGGACAACTGGCACTATCGCTGACTAAAGGGACTCCCTGACTATATTCAAAACAAACACGAGATCTATGGAACACTATTACTGGCACTCGACAATTAAAGCTTCCTAAAAGCAGAAGCGGAAGAAGAAGTGACAAGTGAGAAAAATACAGTTAATACTTAAATTAACGTAGCTCGCTGCACAGCAGACGTGACGCAGACGGCTGTTACGACGACACGGACAACTGGCACTATGGCTGACTAAAGGGACTCCCTGACTGTATTCAAAACAAACACGAGATCTATGGAACACTATTACTAGCACTCGACAATTAAAGCTTCCTAAAAGCAGAAACACGCGGAAGAAGAAGTGACAAGTGAGAAAAATACAGTTAATACTTAAATTAACGTAGCTCGCTGCACAGCAGACGTGACGCAGACGGCTGTTACGACGACACTGACAACTGGCACTATGGCTGACTAGAGGGACTCCCTGACTGTATTCAAAACAAACACGAGATCTATGGAACACTATTACTAGCACTCGACAATTAAAGCTTCCTAAAAGCAGAAACACGCGGAAGAAGAAGTGACAAGTGAGAAAAATACAGTTAATACTTAAATTAACGTAGCTCGCTGCACAGCAGACGTGACGCAGGCGGCTGTTACGACGACACGGGCAACTGGCACTGTGGCTGACTAAAGGGACTCCCTGACTGTATTCAAAACAAACACGAGATCTATGGAACACTATTACTAGCACTCGACAATTAAAGCTTCCTAAAAGCAGAAACACGCGGAAGAAGAAGTGACAAGTGAGAAAAATGCAGTTAATACTTAAATTAACGTAGCTCGCTGCACAGCAGACGTGACGCAGACGGCTGTTACGACGACACTGACAACTGGCACTATGGCTGACTAGAGGGACTCCCTGACTGTATTCAAAACAAACACGAGATCTATGGAACACTATTACTAGCACTCGACAATTAAAGCTTCCTAAAAGCAGAAACACGCGGAAGAAGAAGTGACAAGTGAGAAAAATACAGTTAATACTTAAATTAACGTAGCTCGCTGCACAGCAGACGTGACGCAGACGGCTGTTACGACGACACTGACAACTGGCACTGTGGCTGACTAAAGGGACTCCCTGACTGTATTCAAAACAAACACGAGATCTATGGAACACTATTACTAGCACTCGACAATTAAAGCTTCCTAAAAGCAGAAACACGCGGAAGAAGAAGTGACAAGTGCGAAAAATACAGTTAATACTTAAATTAACGTAGCTCGCTGCACAGCAGACGTGACGCAGACGGCTGTTACGACGACACTGACAACTGGCACTATGGCTGACTAAAGGGACTCTCTCTGACTGTCCTTTGCTGTCTCTGACAGAATTACAATGGCATCGGCGAACCTTAAAGTGTTTATTTCTTCTCCATGGATTTTAATACCTACTCCGAATTTTTCTTTTGTTTCATTTACTGCTTGCTCAATATACAGATTGAATAACATCAGGGAGAGGCGACAACCCTGTCTCACTCTCTTCCCAACCACTGCTTCCCTTTCATGCCCACTCTTTGTCATTGTCGACGGAAGAGGTTTGTTGGTTGGTTTGGGGAAGGAGACCAGACAGCGAGGTCGTCGGTCTCAACGGATTAGGGAAGGACGGGGAAGGAAGTCGGCCGTGCCCTTTGAAAGGAACCATCCCGGCATTTGCCTGGAGCGATTTAGGGAAATCACGGAAAACCTAAATCAGGATGGCTGGACGCGGGATTGAACCGTCGTCCTCCCGAATGCGAGTCCAGTGTCACACCACTGCGCCACCTCGCTCGGCCCCTTTCATGCCCCTCGACTCTTATAGCTGCCATCTGCTTTCTGTACAAATTGAAAATAGCTTTTCGCTCCCTATATTTTACCCATGCCACCTTCAGAATTTGAAAGAGAGTATTCCAGTCAACATTTTCAAAAGCTTTTTCTAAGTCTACAAATGGTAGGAACGTAGGTTTGCCTTTCCTTAATCTAGCTTTTAAGATAAGTCGTAGGGTCAGTATTGCCTCACGTGTTCCAATATTTCTACGGAATCCAAACTGATCTTCCCCGAGGTCGGCTTCTACTAGTTTTTCCATTCGTCTGTAAAGAATTCGTGTTAGTATTTTGCAGCCGTAGTTTATGAAACTGATACTTCGGTAATTTTCACATCTGTCAACACCTGCTTTCTTTGGGATTGCAATTATTATATTCTTCTTGATGTCTGAGGGTTTTTCGCCTGTCTCAAACATCTTGCTCACCAGATGGTAGAGTTTTGTCAGGACTGGCTCTCCCAAGGATGTCAGTAGTTCTAATGGAATGTTGTCTACTCCCGGAGCTTTGTTGCGACACAGGTCTTTCAGTTCTCTGTCAAACTCTTCACGCAGTATCATATCACCCATTTCATCTTCGTCTACATCCTCTTCCATTTCCATAATATTGTCCTCAAGAACATCGCCCTTGTATAGACCCTCTATATACTCCTTCCACCTTTCTGCTTTCCCTTCTTTGCTTAGAACTGGGTTTCCATCTGAACTTCTGATATTCATACAAGTGGCTCTCTTTTCTCCAAAGGTCTCTTTAATTTTCCTGTAGGCAGTATCTATCTTACCCCTAGTGAGATAAGCCTCTACATCCTTACATTTGTCCTCTAGCCATCCCTGCTTAGCCATTTTGCACTTCCTATCGATCTCATTTTTGAGATGTTTGTATTCCTTTTTGCCTGCTTCATTTTTATATTTTATCCTTTCATCAATTAAATTCAATATTTCTTCTGTTACCCAAGGATTTCTACTAGCCCTCGTCTTTTTACCTACTTGCTCCCCTGCCGCCTTCATCACTTCATCCCTCAAAGCTACCCATTCTTCTTCTAGTGTATTTCTTTCCCCCATTCCTGTCAATTGTTCCCTTATGCTCTCCCTGAAACTCTGTACAACGTCTGGTTCTTTCAGTTTATCCAGGTCCCATCTCCTTAAATTCCCACCTTTTTGCAGTTTCTTCAGTTTTAATCTACAGTTCATAACTGTGGTGTCACCACCAGACACCACACTTGCTAGGTGGTAGCCTTTAAATCGGCCGCGGTCCAGTAGTATACGTCGGACCCGCGTGTCGCCACTGCCAGTGATTGCAGACCGAGCGCCGCCACACGGCAGGTCTAGAGAGACTTCCTAGCACTCGCCCCAGTTGTACAGCAGACTTTGCCAGAGATGGATCACTGACAAATACGCTCTCATTTGCCGAGACGATAGTTAGCATAGCCTTCAGCTACGTCATTGGCTACGACCTAGCAAGGCGCCATTACCAGTTTATATTGAGATGTAATTAATGTATCATCAAGAGCGATGTTCTCCAATTATGGATTAAAGTTAAGTATTCAAGCAACTCCGTACTTTATTTAGTATACTCAACTCCTTTAACTGTTCCAGACCTCACGCCAGCCTGCGTGAGCTTAAACGCGTGCATTTCGGCCTCCTCTAGCAACACGGTGTTGGCTCTTCTGCCAACACATTAATAACCAATAGATTGTAATCAGAGTCCACATCTGCCCCTGGAAATGTCTTACAATTTAAAACTTGGTTCCTAAATCTCTGTCTTACCATTATACACTCCTGGAAATTGAAATAAAAACACCGTGAATTCATTGTCCCAGGAAGGGGAAACTTTATTGACACATTCCTGGGGTCAGATACATCACATGATCACACTGACAGAACCACAGGCACATAGACACAGGCAACAGAGCATGCACAATGTCGGCACTAGTACAGTGTATATCCACCTTTCGCAGCAATGCAGGCTGCTATTCTCCCATGGAGACGATCGTAGAGATGCTGGATGTAGTCCTGTGGAACGGCTTGCCATGCCATTTCCACCTGGCGCCTCAGTTGGACCAGCGTTCGTGCTGGACGTGCAGACCGCGTGAGACGACGCTTCATCCAGTCCCAAACATGCTCAATGGGGGACAGATCCGGAGATCTTGCTGGCCAGGGTAGTTGACTTACACCTTCTAAAGCACGTTGGGTGGCACGGGATACATGCGGACGTGCATTGTCCTGTTGGAACAGCAAGTTCCCTTGCCGGTCTAGGAATGGTAGAACGATGGGTTCGATGACGGTTTGGATGTACCGTGCGCTATTCAGTGTCCCCTCGACGATCACCAGTGGTGTACGGTCAGTGTAGGAGATCGCTCCCCACACCATGATGCCGGGTGTTGGCCCTGTGTGCCTCGGTCGTATGCAGTCCTGATTGTGGCGCTCACCTGCACGGCGCCAAACACGCATACGACCATCATTGGCACCAAGGCAGAAGCGACTCTCATCGCTGAAGACGACACGTCTCCATTCGTCCCTCCATTCACGTCTGTCGCGACGCCACTGGAGGCGGGCTGCACGATGTTGGGGCGTGAGCGGAAGACGGCCTAACGGTGTGCGGGACCGTAGCCCAGCTTCATGGAGACGGTTGCGAATGGTCCTCGCCGATACCCCAGGAGCAACAGTGTCCCTAATTTGCTGGGAAGTGGCGGTGCGGTCCCCTACGGCACTGCGTAGGATCCTACGGTCTTGGCGTGCATCCGTGCGTCGCTGCGGTCCGGTCCCAGGTCGACGGGCACGTGCACCTTCCGCCGACCACTGGCGACAACATCGATGTACTATGGAGACCTCACGCCCCACGTGTTGAGCAATTCGGCGGTACGTCCACCCGGCCTCCCGCATGCCCACTATACGCCCTCACTCAAAGTCCGTCAACTGCACATACGGTTCACGTCCACGCTGTCGCGGCATGCTACCAGTGTTAAAGACTGCGATGGAGCTCCGTATGCCACGGCAAACTGGCTGACACTGACGGCGGCGGTGCACAAATGCTGCGCAGCTAGCGCCATTCGACGGCCAACACCGCGGTTCCTGGTGTGTCCGCTGTGCCGTGCGTGTGATCATTGCTTGTACAGTCCTCTCGCAGTGTCCGGAGCAAGTATGGTGGGTCTGACACACCGGTGTCAATGTGTTCTTTTTTCCATTTCCAGGAGTGTATAATCTATCTGAAACCTGTCAGTATCTCCAGGCTTCTTCTTTGTATACACTCTTCTTTTATGATTCTTGAACCAAGTGTTAGCAATGATTAGGTTGTGCTCTGTGCAAAATTCTACCAGGCGGCTTCCTCTTTCGTTTCTTACCCCCAATCCATATTCACCTACTACGTTTCCTTCTCTCCCTTTTCCTACTGACGAATTCCAGTCACCCATGACTATTAAATTTTCATCTCCCTTCACTATCTGAATAATTTCTTTTATTTCATCATACATTTCTTCAATTTCTTCATCGTCTGCAGAGCTAGTTGGCATATAAACTTGTACTACTGTGGTAGGCGTGGGCTTCGTGTCTATCTTGGCCGCCATAATGCGTTCACTATGCTGTTTGTAGTCGCTTACCAGCATTCCTATTTTCCTATTCATTATTAAACCTACTCCTGCATTACCCCTATTTGATTTTGTGTTTATAACCCTGTAGTCACCTGACCAGGTCCGGCCGCGGTGGTCTAGCGGTTCTGGCGCTGCAGTCCGGAACCGCGGGACTGCTACGGTCGCAGGTTCGAATCCTGCCTCGGGCATGGGTGTGTGTGATGTCCTTAGGTTAGTTAGGTTTAAGTAGTTCTAAGTTCTAGGGGACTTATGACCTAAGATGTTGAGTCCCATAGTGCTCAGAGCCATTTGAGCCATTTTCACCTGACCAGAAGTCTTGTTCCTCCTGCCACCGAACTTCACTAATTCCTACTATATCTAACTTTAACCTATCCATTTCCCTTTTTAAATTTTCTAACCTGCCTGCCCGATTAATGGATCGGACATTCCACGCTCCGATCCATAGAACACCAGTTTTCTTTCTCCTGATAACGACATCCTCTCGAGTAGTCCCCGCCCGGAGATCCAAATGGGGGACTATTTTACTTCCGGAATGTTTTACCCAAGAGGACGCCATCATCATTTAACCATACAGTAAAGCTGCATGCCCTCGGGAAAAATTACGGCCGTAGTTTCCCCTTGCTTTCAGCCGTTCGCAGTACCAGCACAGCAAGGCGGTTTTGGTTAGTGTTACAAGGCCAGATCAGTCAATCATCCAGACTGTTGCCCCTGCAACTACTGAAAAGGCTGCTGCCCCTCTTCAGGAACCACACGTTTGTCTGGCCTCTCAACAGATACCCCTCCGTTGTGGTTGCACCTACGGTACGGCCATCTGTATCGCTCGCTGAGGCACGCAAGCCTCCCCACCAACGGCAAGGTTCATGGGGGTAGGCGGTCCATTTTAACACGGGTAATGTATCACGAAACAAGTACCGTCCGCACTGGCGGAATGTTACGTGATACCACGTACTTATACGTTTGTGACTATTACAGCGACATCTATCACAAAGCGAAAAAAGTGGTCCAACTAAAACATTCATATTTCTTTACGTACTACACGAATATGTAATAAAAGAAAACGCCGTTGATATCCGTTTGACGTATGGCAGCGCCATCAAACTGGCCAACCGTAGCGACATCCAGTTTTATAAATATAGCAGATGTTTTCAGTTTTGTTTTTGCATTGTGTAGCTTGAGTCAGTCTAACCAAACAGTGCTCATCATGTCTTTTATGCAATTCCCAGTGTTGTTGGAAAAGGGGATGCACGTCTTATATATACATACGTCAAAAAAAGTTTCGCTTCATCTCAATTCCGAGAGTTCTGGGACATGTACAGATAACTGGAATAGGGATCAACATAAACATCATTTCCGCCCTTTTCCTTGCTCATGAAAACCACCCATTGTATGTTCTACTACCATACAGCGAGACCTTCAGAGGTGGTGGGCGAGATTGCTGTAGACACCGGTACCTCTAACACCCGGTAGCACGTCGACTTGCATTGATGCATACCTATATTCGTCGTGGCATACTACGCACGAGTTCATCAAGGCACTGTTGGTCCAGATTGTCCCACTCCTCAACGGCGATTCGGCGTAGATCCCCCAGAGTGGTTGGTGGGTCACGTCGTCCATAAACAGCTCTTTTCGATCTATTCCAGGCATGTTCGATAGGGTTCATGTCTGGAGAACGTGATGGCCATTCTAGTCGAGTGATGTCGTTTCCTGAAGGAAGAAGGAAGTCATTCACAAGATATGCACGATGGGAGCATGAATTGTCGTCCGTGAAGACGAATGCCTCGCCAATAGGCTGCCGATAAGGCGCACTATCAGTCGGAGGATGGCATTCACATATTGTACAGCCGTTACGGCGCTTTCCATGACCACCAGCGGCGTACGTCGGCACCACATAATGCCACCCCAAAACACCAGGGAACCTCCACCTTGATGCACTCGCTGGACAGTGTGTCTAAGGCTTTCAGCCTGACCGAGTTGCCTCCAAACACGTCTCCGACGATTATCTCGTTGAAGGCATATGCGACACTCATCGGTGAAGAGCACGTGTTGCCAATCCTGGGCGGTCCATTCGACATGTTGTTGGGCCCATCTGTACCGCGCTGCTTGGTGTCATGGTTGCAAAGATGGACCTCGCCATGGACACTGGGAGTGAATTTACGCATCATGCAGTCTATTGCACACAATATGAGTCGTAACACGACGTCCTGTGGCTGTACGAAAAGCATTATTCAACATGGTGGCGTTGCTGTCAGGGTTCCTCCGAGCCATAATCCGTTGGTTGCGGTCATCCATTGCATTAGTAGCCCTTGTGGGGCCTGTGCGAGGCATGTCATCGACAGTTCCTGTGTATTTCCTCCATGTCCGAACAACATCGCTTTGGTTCACTCGGAGACACTTGAACACTTCCCTTGTTCAGAGCCCTTCCTGGCACAAAGTGAACCGCGGTATTGACCGTCTAGGCATGGTTGAACTCAGACAACACGAGCCGTGTATATCCTTCCTGGTGGAATGACTGGAGCTGATCAGCTGTCGGACCCCCTCTGTCTAATAGGCGCTGCTTATGCATGGTTGTTTACAGCTTTGGGCTGGTTTAGTGACATCTCTGAACAGTTAAAGGGACTGTGTCTGCGATACAATATCCACAGTCAGTGTCTGTATTCTTTTTCTCAGGCAATGTCGGTTAAGAAAATGCAGAATTTGTTGTGGGACAAAAGTGCCACCTTTGTAATGGAGATGCATTCCGAGCAGGAAGCTCTCTTTGACGTTGTTTTGGCGGAAAACCAGAGCATCACAGACATTCATAGATGTTTGTGGAATGTCCACAGAGACGTGCGAGTGAAGAAAGTGTGGTGAGCCATTGAGGGAGGCGTCTGTCATGATCGCAACAAGGTCGTGCAAACCTGTCCAATATCCTGCATGCCATACACAGACCTTTGTTGAGGACTTTAAGAATGTACTGTTATGGTGAGTGCCCATGATGGAGTCCTAGGCACTTTCAGGCAGGCTACACTGCTGCTCTAGTCCATGCTAGTAAGCGCGCAGAAATGGTTGTCAAAGGGGTTGTCTGCCGGCAAGTGTCTAGGATTCCTCCACAGGTAAATTTTCACAGTGCTCTACAGCGGTGCACGGGTGACACCAAAGATGTTGTCAAACTGGGTCACGCCATAGGACGGCGCAAAACAGGAGGGCTGGAAAACCGTAAGCACCCTTTGCTCCTTCTGATCATGTTCAAATCTTGTGGAATGATTTTGAACTGTACCTAGTGGTTCAACCCTATGCACCAGAGCAAAAATTGGGTAGTGCTACACTCCAGAGGGGTGAGATCATGTTCAATGGGTTTCAGGCACACACTGCACTTGGAGAAGGGTTGATTCGTTTGGAGGTTGTCAGCACTGTCAACGACTGTTAAGATCGTAGCCCTGTTGCTAATAGCACTACGAATTGTCGTTTTCAACCACGGAATGCGTGGGAATCAATGCCCAACGGAGGGGTAATTTTACTGACGTCCTTTATGCCACTCCCTGAGGACTTCTCGTGTCGATTCGACCCACGAGAAAACCGCTTGATTTCAACACTGCACATCTCGGTTCTGACTTTCACCACAGAGGCGTCAAAAGAAGGGGTGAAATGAGGGTAAGAAAGGCTGTGATGACCTTCCCATCATATGACACGTCCACGGTGATGTTAAGCAGAATTATGTTGGAATTTGACGCCAATGTGACGTTATTAACCTACCTTACACCTCGTATGAACTTGTGAGTTTTGACCATTTTTTTTTTTTTTTTCTTTCGCATGTGTCGACATCTTGCTGTTTGAAGCGTCGCAGAGCACGAGGGTGAGGTTGCAGGGAGTCACGCGTTTGCATCATTACAGACGAAGGTTGTAGGCAGCTTTGAGTCAAATTTCGAAATTTTGTGTCTCGGTGGGAGACAATTACAGGGTTTCGAAAAAGTGATCCTTTCATTGCGTTGCGCACTAAAATAATTTATGTCGAGATTGCCTTATAACCACAATTTCATATTACCAGCTTCAGAAATTTATTGCAACCTTCAGATGTGATTAATTTACTAATAGTTTCATCTAATATATATTTTTCAAGTTTCGCATTTCGTACATCATCAACATAAATGTTATGTAATGTAGCTAATGAATTATACATCATATCGTCTCACAATAAAAAAAATTCAATTACATATATTCATTTTCTTTATGGACAGTAAAAACTGAGTTGTCTTATGTTCTGAATTACCTATGTACAGTGCTAAAAAGATTTTTCTCAGAGTTCTCAATGTATTTTTTATTTCTAATTTCGGTTTGTTCGTTTAAAATGTTACTTGAGTTTTTTGATAGTCATATGTGTATCCCTATCTTCTCCAGAATGTTCACGCAGTTCGCCCTTTCTGCTGTATGAAGAATTGATAGATGGCTGTCTATGTCTACAAAAGAAAGTCGATTTTCTTTCTAGTTTATGTTAAATGTGGAGATGATGTTTTCGTTGTGTTTAATATATTGTTTGCGTCTTGTACTAGACTTGCACACATGTCATAGTCGCTGCATTCCGTGTTGACCTGACTGGCAATTTTTTTTGTTTTGTTCATCCTGTGTATTTCTCGTATATACATTTGTAGTTTATTTTCAGTGCAAAAGCTAATTTTAATATTAGTATTACAAAATTCGTAACCTCTTCCTTTTTATAAGAAATATTTCTCAGGTGTGCATACTATACATAATGTATTTTTCTTCCTCTGTTCTTGGCCGGCCAGTGTGGCCGAGCCGTTCTAGGCGCTTCAATCTGGAACCGCGCGACCACTACTGTCGCAGGTTCGAATCCTGCCTCGGGCATGGATGTGTGTGATGTCCTTGGGTTAGTTAGGTTTAAGTAGTTCTAAGTCCTAGGGGACTGAAAACCTCAGATGTTAAGTCCCATAGCGCTCAGAGCCATTTGAACCATTTCTTCCTCTGTTCTTTCTTTCTTCTTTCGATAATTTTATTTCTTCATTTTCACTTGCTTGCTTGGCCTAAATTTCTTTCTGTACATTTATCGACTAATTCCGAATTGTGGCCATTAATGTCAGTTACACTCTCAGTTGTATCCAATTCTGTCTCTATAATTTTATTTAACTGGGGAACTCAAATCAACGATCTGTCAGTGCACGAAAATCTGGTGCTTTATGTGACATGGTAAGTTATGTGTTATACAATCAGTTATGGTTGCGTTAAGAAAATGTCAAATTATAATTAGTTATTTTTGTGTGAAGAAAGTTTACACTCTTGTCTGTATCATATTCATTTGTTGGTGGAATTCAGTTTCGTCATTATTTACATTTAAGAAATAAGGATATCATCTACATGGCGTCGATAGTAAGTGATTTTATCAGAACATTGATCTTGTTGTGTGAAAAATTTATTTGCTACGTGACGTAAGAAAATAATTGTTAGGGTTTCTGCAAGACAGCTTTCCACAGCCAGCCCATCATTTTGCTTAGATAATTATTGGAGATCGTCAACACTGGAACAGGGTAAGGAAGAAGGTCCCAGAAAATCAGAGAAACAGCCGAGCAGCACAGAGATGCGATAAGAGTCTTTGCTAAAGGCTGGTGCTGTCCAGCTGTTACTCTAATTCTTTCTGCTGTTGCTGCTCCAGCATGTCCTCCAGATTGTTCTCCAGTCAAAGAAACAACTTGTTCTCCAACTGTTTTTCTACTTTCTTCCACTGTTATTGGGCAATATCTTTCTCCAGCTGCTTCTCGTGTTCTTCCTCCAGAGGTTTTTCCAGCATGCTCATGGGCTGCTTTTACTTTTCCTCCTTCTCCATTTCTAACTTCGTTCTCCAACGGTTGATAGTCGTCGTCCTCCAGTTTCCTTACAGAACCTTGCTCAGATACTGGACCAGATTCTTATCTATCTGTGGCCCATATTTATCTGCAGCAGCCGATGCAGCTTGTCCCACTTCTGTTGCTGATATGGTTTCCCCAGCTGGCGATCCAGCCACTGATCGTGCTTGTATTTCAACAGTCGACGCCTGCATCACCACTCCACTTTGCATTTGTTTTTCACTTCCGTCCAATGTCTCCAGCGGCGTTTCAGGTGTTCGCACTGGTCTGTTTGCTACCGCCTGCTTTAGTTGCTGGAATCTCATAGCGTTAATGAGCTCATCGTCCGCAACGCCTCTGAGCCTAAGGCACAATGTGATCTCAGTAGCGACGTAGCTTCCAAGAACACGCCATAAAACAATGGCGAGGCTGCGACGTAAATGCAGAAGCCTAGCGTTGCTTCATTGTTGCATGGCATAGTGAGGCAATATGATGTATTATTTGCGCCTGCTATAAAATACGGTAGAAGTTAATATAGTATTTGCATTTCTGCATTAATTGCGTGTAGTAATTGAAAAAGTACTGAAAAGTACACTATCTGATCAAAATTATCCAGGCACATAAGAGTGGACACTATATGATGGTGTGTCCACCTTTTGTCTTTATGGTGTTGACTAACTCTGCTGAGGACATTTTCAGTAAAGTGTCTGAAGATCTGTAGACGAATGACAGCCCATTCTTCCTCAATAGACTACACTGGAGAAGGTAGCGATGTTGGAAACTGGGGTCTGGAACGAGGTCGACGTCTTAACTCATCCAAAAGATGTTCCACTGGGTTCAAATCGGGACTCTGGACAGGCCAGTCTATGTCAGAGATGTTATTGTCCACCAACCATTGCCTCACACGTGCTGCTCTATGACCAATGTCATTTACCCCTTTTCCCACTCCAGTCGCGTAAGGTTTGTGGGGAGAACGATTGCTGGTAAGCTTCTCTGTGGGCTTGAATCTATTTGATTTTGTCAAAAAATGGCTCTGAGCACTATGGGACTTAACATCTGTGGTCATCAGTCCCCTAGAACTTAGAACTACTTAAACCTAACTAACCTAAGGACATGACACACATCCATGCCCGAGGCAGGATTCGAACCTGCGACCGTAGCGGTCACGCGGTTCCAGACTGAAGCGCCTAGAACCGCACGGCCACTCCGGCCGGCTGATTTTGTCTTCGTGGTCTTTTCGCGAGATATATGAAAACTGGTAGCAGAGTGTGGTTACGTTTGTGATATTGCCATTCCAGTTACTGTTAGTTTGAATTTTATTTCTGTTAGTGTTGCACCATATTGTTTTGGTTGTTGATTGTTTCAGGTGCCTTATTTAAATGGCGGTCAGTCAGTGCCCGGGGATCGGCCTGTTGATTAAGGACCACCTTGTTTATGAGTTGGCGATAAGGCACCAGTCTATTGAGGGCAGTGTTCCGGACTTAGTGGCCCATTTGCGTGCTACCGTTCTTCACCCAGTTGACGTCACGCCGCATGTGGTGGTTGAGGCAGAAGCAGCCCTTGAGATTTTTTAACGCTATTGGGGCCCTTGAGGACACCATTTGTGTTTTGGAAGGCACTCAACCTAGTGGCAGTCAGTTATGGTGCGGGCATGCATTAGTTCCAGGACATCATCTTATTGCCTTAAATTCTGGTATCTCATTTCGCTTCGAATAGTTCTTGAAGTTGGTCATATTTGCGAGGCTTAGGTCGGCACCTTCTTCAGTGCAGGGATGTCGGCTATTGGCAGGAGTTCCCTCTGCCTGGTTGGTTTCGAGCGAGTATCTCGCTTCTTTTCGTTGTTGAGCTAGCAATGGTACTTGGGTTGGTCATCTTTCGGACTTAGGCCAGTCCCTTCCTGGTGTAGGGCTGTCGGGTGCTAGTGAGCAGGTGTTCCCTCTGCATGGGTAGGTCCAAGCGAGTGTCTCGCTTGCGGCTTACTCATGGCCATTGTCTTTGTTTTCATTAAGGAGCCGCCGGTCTATTTCATTTTGGCATGTGACCCCCAGGTTGATGTTTGAGGGGGAGAAGGTTGAGCCGTGTGCGACTCGTGTTCATGCCGTTTATTACTTGAAGTCTTTACTGGCGTCACTAAGTTGCTGGCCTGTCTCCCCACGAGTGGCAGCAGCAGCGCTATCGATAAGAGCACTGTCGTACTATCTTTGGAGTCGTGGTATGTCGGGGGTTCAGTCGGGAAGTAGCGCCAGTGAGGTCCGGACAGCCAGTACTCGCCGACCGCTTGCGACACACATGCACTGCCTGATGGAAGGAGACTGAAGGGGGAACAACCGTTGGTGATTAGGTAGGTCGTCTCATCGGGCGACGTGTATTTGGTCTTTTGACCGTTTCTGGCCTCGTCAGTTGGCCAATGGGCAAGTGTTACCTCTGCATGATTGGGTCCAAGCCAGTGTGCCCAGGTCGCCATGTCTCCGAGTTCTGAACGGACATCAAGGGAGTCGGGATGGAGCTGCTGTGACGTCCTGACAGCCAAGACTCGCCTGACTGTTGCTGACACACATGACTTGAGTGGGGACGACCTTGGTTGGTCGTTCGGTCGGTCGTCTCATCGGACGACGTATATTTGGTCTCCAACTGCTTTGGGTTCTCTGTGTGTGTAGACTTGTCATTCCTCCTGGTTGTTCCACAGTGATTGCTTTTACGACTGTTCGAGTTCTTGTAGAAGTGTTTGTTTGGAACTGTGTCAAGCTTGTGATTTAGACTGAGCAGTTATGTTAATGCTGTCTGCATGCTGGAGTAGGCAGTCGGTCGGTTGGGACAGTACAGTGAGGAAGTCTCCACAGCGAGGGCATTAGCGTAGCGTTCCGCTGTGTGTTTTTCCTCACCGTGTTGATGCTGTCCGTACCGCGTGTAGTCTGACAGCCCTTGGTGTTGTTCATATTTTTGAGTGGTTATTGTGCCTTGGTTGTTTTTAGACGCCAATTTTCAAGATGTAGTGCTGCTGTTATCCTCGTCCTCGCTGATTTTTCCGTTGTCGTGCTGTTGGTCCGGCGGAAGGGAATTGATTAGGTTGTCGGTCGGTCCTTCAGCCGTCTCTGGGTCGGGTTGCCATCCGATTATTTAGTATTACGCTTGGCTGCCTGTCTCACCTAAACTTATGTTAAGAGTTACCTCCTCAGGCCGACTCTTGGAGCACTTCTGTGCACCACTGTTCTGTTATTTTTGATTGTGATTTTCTTTTAGTCTCAAGTACTGTGAGAGGCCTTCAGCTGTCTATTAATTTAGTTTGTTTTAATGTAAAGATAAGGCCTTCAGCCGTCTTAAATTAAAGTTTTGAAGATTCTTGCTTAAACTAATTTTTTTTAAAAAAAAGGGGGATCTTGCCCATTGGAAATCCTTATTATTATCCAGGTCTTAAGCCTTGAGTTGTTCTATGTTCAGTATGTGGCCTTCAGCCGAACTTTGCGTGAAATATTTTTAGATAAGGCCTTCAGCTGTGTTAAATTAACATTTGAAAAGTCACTTGTTTAAAACCTTTTAAAATTTTCTTTTCTATCTGAAATTCTTTTTATCCAGGCCTTAAGCCCTCAGTTCTTCAGTGTGTGGCCTTCAGCCGAGTTTTTATGAGAAAATTTTGTAACTAAGGCTTTCAGCAGTGCGTATTCCTTAAGGCAATTTTAATAACTTGTGTTCGGGCCTTCAGCTGTATTGTTTTGAATGATTTTAAGGGCATGTGTGATTAAGTGTTTTAGGAAAATAAAGTTTGTATGTTTGGTGCAACTGACAGTAACTGATTTTGGTCCCTTTCCACAACTATAACCTGATCCACTCTGTCCTGCGAAACCAGATTTCAACTGGTCGGGCGAGTCTTGGCTGTCCGGAGCTCACTGCAGCTCCATCCTGACTCCCTTGATATCCGTTCGGAACTTGGAGACACGGCGACCCGCGTACACTGGCTCGGACCCAACTATGCAGAGGTAACACTTGCCCATTGGCCACCCGACATCTCTGCACAAGGAAGGAACCGACCCACGTTCGGCAAGATGACCAACTGACGAGGCCCAGAAACGGTCAAAAGACCAAATACACGTCGCCCGATGAGACGACCGACCGAACGACAACCAACGGTCGTTCCCGCTCCAGTCTCCTTCCGTCGGACAGTGCATGTGTGTCGCCAGCGGTCGGCGAGTACTGACTGTCCGGACCTCACTGGCGCTACTTCCCGACTGAATCCCCGACACACCACGACCCGGAAATACTAGCGGTCGCTCCAGAGATAGTACGACAGTGCTCTTATCGATAGCGCTGCTGCTGCCACTCGCGGGCAAGCAGGCCAGCAACTTAGTGACGCCAGTAAATCGAATAAGGAACGGGACGGCAGAGCTGCAAAGACAAGATGTCAAGTAATAAACGGCACGAACACGAGTCACGCACGGCTCAACATAAGTAGGAATAATTAATATATTGGTTGATTTATCTAAGAATGTAAGCTCTTGGAACTTTAACAGTAGACCATACCGTGATGCAGAACGCCACTCTTCCAGCGTCTGTCACTGAAGCTGGCTGAGTATCTCCGTGATACTTTCGTGCTTACTAAATCGACAAGTAACGAAATGTGCTGCTCTTCTTGGGATCTTCTCCATTTTCTCTATCATTCCTATCTGGTGCGGATCCAATATGCAAGACTAATACCCAAGAATTGGTCGAACGAGTGTTTTGTAATCTACTTCCTTTGTTGATAGACTATATTTCCTAAGATTCTTTCAAAGAATCGCATTCTGGCAGCTGACTTATTTCACAGCACTCCTTAGGCGTACTCCTAGGTGTTTTATAGGAATAATAGCTTCCATGATTGTTCTGCAATTTTGTAATCTTACAATAAAGGAATTTTCTGTCTATGTAATCGTAATATGTTACATTTGTTTTTGTTGAGAGTTAATTGCCACTCCTGCACGAAGTATTGATCCTCTCCAGGTCTTCCAGCACTTTGCTACAATTTTCTATGTATACAGCAGCTTCATCTGCTAAAAGCATCATGAAATTCGTAACACTGCATACTATGTCATTTATACACTCATATACTGTGAAAAGTAATGGTCCTGTAACTCACCTCTGAGCCAACCCCAAAGTTACTTTTACGTTGAAGACTTCTCTCCATTCAGAATGACGTGCTGTGTTATGTTTGTTAGAAACTCTTCAGTGGCTGATACTCCATGTGCTCGTATTGTGTGCATTAGGCAGCAGTGCAGAACCGTATCGAATGACTTCCCGAAGTCAAGAAACTGGGCGCCAATATGTACTGTTTTCTAGGTCTCATGGACGAACAGAGAGACCTGGGTTTCACACGATCATTGTTTTCGGAATCCATGATGGACCCTCCTGAGGAGATTTTTGGTCTACAGAACATCGTAATAAGTGTGCCTAGAACATTTTCCAAAATTCTACAACAGACTGATATCGTCAACCCTTCTTGGAATGAGAATGAACGGTGGTTTTTTTTTTCCTCCAATCGTAAGGAATGCTTCGCTCCTCTAGAGACATATGATACGGTACACTGCTGCTAGATCAGGGGCAAGTTCGTTTGCACACACTATGTAGTACCAAATTGGTATCCTGTCATGTCCAGTGGCCTTTCCTCTGTTGGGCAGTTTCAGTTGCTTTTCAGTCACTTGGTCACTTATTTTGATCTCTGTCATGTTTTCGTTCCTGAGACGATTTAAAGGAGGAACTAATAGTGATCTCCCTCTCTGAAACACTTTTGGAAAAGATGTTCTATATTTTGTCATTGTCTCAATGCCATTAAGATCCATTATTTGTGAGGAAGTGCAAAGTAAAAACACATATTCAAACAACAAATATCATTGGAACAACATTACATACAAAACAGACAAAACAGTTGTCTAATTACTGAAAAGGAAAATAATGATTCATTTCTTGTTATAGATGACTCACTACTAAAAAATGTTGCTGTGCCAAACTCATGTATCGATGTTCATCCTGAGATCAGGATCCATCAGTTTAACAAACATGTAAACAGTAATCGAAATTCAAACAAGGGACATGTGTACAAAGCCACGAGAATCTACATTCATATAGGAACAAATTCACTATGCAGTACCAGTGAGGAAAAAATTGTCAGTGAAATTAGAAACATAATCATAACTGCACGAATTACAGAGAGGATAAACTGAAATCTTCAAGAAATCAGTAATAACCTTGGAGCAATATTTATAGATCCAAATAAATTTTTAAACAGCAAATTTCTGGGGAAAAATGGTATTCACTTAAATAGGTTAGGCTCCAAGACTTTTAGTAAGACGATAACTGATATTTGCAACATTTTAAAAAATAATGGAAACTAATAAGTAGTAGGAGGAATCTTTCTTTTCTACATTATAATGTAGAGCGACTGCTAATAAAATAGATGTTTTTTAGCACTAGCTTACAGATATTACACACCCATACTTGTTGCCAGTGCACATCAAAAATCTGCAGATAACATACACCTCTATAAAATCCTAAATTACTCTTTATCTGGTTTGTACTGTCTTACGACTGTAAAGGTGGAGGTGTGGCTATATACCTGAGAACAAATAACTTAATAGAATCTTCTGACAATATATCCTGGGTAAAAGAGTATTCTTCTGATTTGGACTGTGAAATTGTTGCTATTAATATAAAATTCTTGTCTGTTGTATACTTCATCCAAGCATAGTATAGATCACCAAATGGAAATTTTCAATTATTTTTGAATTTCCTTGATACAGTTTCACTTAAATTAATGTCTAAACAGAAACATATAGATGTTTCACTGTTTGGGGGATAGAAATGTTAACACTTTACAACATCCCCAAGGAAGCAAATGCTTTGAAGACTGAATCTATTGTTATGGTGCAACGGATCTGTTAGGAGATATACCAACTAGAGTCACTTCAACCAATATAAGCTCTATAGCCTCATTCTGGCAACGGCCTTGTCAAAGAGGGTGAAGGAGCAGATAGAGGTTCAGGGCACTCTCTTGTCCTAGGGGTGGGAAATTGCCCCTAAAGGCGGAAGAATCAGCAATGATCAATGACATGAGGATACAGAAGGCAATGGAAACCACTGCATTAAAGACACGTAACGTGTATCCACAGGACATGTGGCCTGTAATTGAAGAAGTATCATGATGATCTCTCCGTTGTCAAAAGATTCCGGAATAGTCCCCCATTCGGATCTCCGGAAGGGGACTGCCAAGGGGGAGGTTACCATGAGAAAAAGATTGTATAATTAACGAAAGGATAATGTTCTACAAGTCGGGGCGTGGAATGTCAGAAGCTTGAACATGGTAGGGAAACTAGAAACTCTGAAAAGGGAAATGCAAAGGCTCAATCTAGATATAGTAGGGGTCAGTGATGTGAAGTGGAAGGAAGACAAGGATTTCTGGTCAGATGAGTATCGGGTAATACCAACAGCAGCAGAAAATGGTATAACAGGTGTAGGATTCGTTATGAATAGGAGGGTAGGGCAGAGGGTGTGTTACTGTGAACAGTTCAGTGACCGGGTTGTTCTAATCAGAATCGACAGCAGACCAACACCGACAACGATAGTTCAGGTATACATGCCGACGTTGCAAGCTGAAGATGAACAGATAGAGAAAATGTATGAGGATATTGAATGGTAATGCAGTATGTAAAGGGGGACGAAAATCTAATAGTCATGGGCGACTGGAATGCAGTTGTAGGGGAAGGAGTAGAAGAAAAGGTTACAGGAGAATATGGGCTTGGGACAAGGAATGAAAGAGGAGAAAGACTAATTGAGTTCTGTAACATGTTTCAGCTAGTAATAGCGAATACCCTGTTCAAGAATCACAAGAGGAGGAGGTATACTTGGAAAAGGCCGGGAGATACGGGAAGATTTCAGTTAGATTACATCATGGTCAGACAGAGATTCCGAAATCAGATACTGGATTGTAAGGCGTACCCAGGAGCAGATATAGACTCAGATCACAATATAGTAGTGGTGAAGAGTAGGCTGAAGTTCAAGACATTAGTCAGGGAGAATCAATACACAAAGAAGTGGGATACGGAAGTACTAAGGAATGACGAGATACGTTTGAAGTTCTCTAACGCTATAGATACAGCAATAAGGAATAGCGCAGTAGGCAGTACAGTTGAAGAGGAATGGACATCTCTAAAAAGGGCCATCACAGAAGTTGGGAAGGAAAACATAGGTACAAAGAAGGTAGCTGCGAAGAAACCATGGGTAACAGAAGAAATACTTCTGTTGATTGATGAACGGAGGAAGTACAAACATGTTCCGGGAAAATCAGGGATACAGAAATACAAGTCGCTGAGGAATGAAATAAATAGGAAGTGCAGGGAAGCTAAGACGAAATGGCTGCAGGAAAAATGTGAAGACATCAAAAAAGATATGATTGTCGGAAGGACAGACTCAGCATACATGAAAGTCAAAACAACCTTTGATGACGTTAAAAGCAACGGTGGTAACATTAAGAGTGCAACGGGAATTCTACTGTTAAATGCAGAGGAGAGAGCAGATAGGTGGAAAGAATACATTGAAAGCCTCTATGAGGGTGAAGATTTGTCTGATGTGATAGAAGAAGAAACAGGAGTCGATTTAGAAGACATAGGGGATCCAGTATTAGAATCGGAATTTAAAAGAGCTTTGGAGGACTTACGGTCAAATAAGGCAGAAGGGATAGATAACATTCCATCAGAATTTCTAAAATCATTGGGGGAAGTGGCAACAAAACGACTATTCACGTTGGTGTGTAGAATATATGAGTCTGGCGACATACCATCTGACTTTCGGAAAAGCATCATCTACACAATTCCGAAGACGGCAAGAGCTGACAAGTGCAAGAATTATTGCACAATCAGCTTAACAGTTCATGCATCGAAGCTGCTTACAGGAATAATATACAGAAGAATGGAAAATAAAATTGAGAATGCGCTAGGTGACGATCAGTTCGGCTTTAGGAAAAGTAAAGGGACGAGAGAGGCAATTCTGACCTTACAGCTAATAATGGAAGCAAGGCTAAAGAAAAATCCAGACACTTTCATAGGATTTGTCGACCTGGAAAAAGCGTTCGACAATATAAAATGGTGCAAGCTGTTCGAGATTCTGAAAAAAGTAGGGGTAAGCTATAGGGAGAGACGGGTCATATACAATATGTACAACAACCAAGAGGGAATAATAAGAGTGGACGATCAAGAACGAAGTGCTCGTATTAAGAAGGGTGTAAGACAAGGCTGTAGCCTTTCGCCCCTACTCTTCAATCTGTACATCGAGGAAGCAATGATGGAAATAAAAGAAAGGTTCAGGAGTGGAATTAAAATACAAGGTGAAAGAATATCAATGATACGATTCGCTGATGACATTGCTATCCTGAATGAAGGTGAAGAAGAATTAAATGATCTGCTGAACGGAATGAACAGTCTAATCAGTACACAGTATGGTTTGAGAGTAAATCGGAGAAAGACGAAGGTAATGAGAAGTAGTAGAAATGAGAACAGCGAGAAACTTAACATCAGGATTCATGGTCACGAAGTCAATGAAGTTAAGGAACTCTGCTACCTAGGCAGTAAAATAACCAATATCAGACGGAGCAAGGAGGACATCAAAAGCAGACTCGCTATGGCAAAAAAGGCATTTCTGGCCAAGAGAAGTCTACTAATATCAAATACCGGCCTTAATTTGAGGAAGAAATTTCTGAGGATGTACATCTGGAGTACAGCATTGTATGGTAGTGAAACATGGACTGTGGAAAAACTGGAACAGAAGAGAATCGAAGCATTTGAAATGTGGTGCTATAGACGAATGTTGAAAATTAGGTGGACTGATAAGGTAAGGAATGAGGAGGTTCTACGCAGAATCGGAGAGGAAAGGAATATGTGGAAAACAGTGATAAGGAGAAGGGACAGGATGATAGGACATCTGCTAAGACATGAGGGAATGACTTCCATGGTACTAGAGGGAGCTGTAGAGGGCAAAAACTGTAGAGGAAGACAGAGATTGGAATACATCAAGCAAATAATTGAGGACGTAGGTTGCAAGTGCTACTCTGAGATGAAGAGGTTAGCACAGGAAAGGAATTCGTGGTGGGCCGCATCAAACCAGTCAGTAGACTGATGACCAAAAAAAAAAAAAGACCATATTATTACCAACTGTGAGAATATTATTACAGCTGCTGTTGTAAATGGTCACATCCCTGACCATCTAGGCCAACTATTAGTGCTAAAATGAGATCCTCGTACAAATTCAAAGAAAATTTATGAATATAAAAGAACTCTGTTACCAACATCACCAAACTGAGAGAAAGTGTTAGTCAGGAATCTCAGCATACGGCCAAGGAGTATATAATATTATCTTCCTAGATACATTGTCTTTTCATCTAAATAAGACTATACCTATCACAGAGATAAATATAAATAAGACTAAGTCACTGCAGTCAAGACCCATAGAATTTGATAATTTTATTAGAGGACTGAAAGAAAAAAATGGAAGAACTGTATATGATACAAAGAAAGACAAGAGACATGGAGCCCAGGGATAAATACAAACTATATAAGTACCAGTTTCACAAGCAAATCAAAAGATTGGAGGCTGAAAAAATAAAAATACCAAACTCAGATTGTATCTCAAAGACCTGCTTGTCCATAGTAAATGAAATAAGAGACAATAAAACAAAACTAAAAAATAATGTCATCATACAGATATCTAATAACAATATTGGTCACCAATCCTCAGGATATACGTAAAATTTTTAATGACTACTTCTTAAATATTGTAGAAACTGACTTTCGTGCTGCAGATAAAGTACATGTTGCAAAGCATGTTAAGATCAACTCTGAATCTGATCAACTCTTTAAATTTGAATTGAAGGATATTTTGCAGCTTATCAGAGAATGAAAAACAAGAAATCTGATGGCTGAGAAATCTGATGGCTGGGATGAAGTTTCTCCATTTTTACTTAAACAATACCAACATAAAATAGTGCTCATTCCCTTTGATGCATCTAATAAATAGTGTCTTAAAAGGAGGAGTATCCCCTGATGTACTACAATTAGCAGTTGTTAAATCTCTCTACAAAAAAGTTGATAAACAATTAGTGGAAAATTACAGACCACTCGCATTAACTTCTGTTTTTAGTAAGTAAATTGAAAAAAAATAATTCTGAAGTTTATGATAGAGCATTATAATATGCACAAACTGCTGGGAGATTTTCAGCATCACACACAATGATGGAAGAACACTAAAAAGTTACACACCAATAGTCAGGAATATTAAATTCAGGGACTGATAATCAACCCATTCCTTTTTATATGCTTTGTCAATGACTTCCCAAATACATGTAAAAATGATACCTCCTTTACAACATATGCAGATGACACTTCAGGCCTTTGTTGGGAAAATTATATGTGTAATCCAGGTATACAGAAAAAAAATTTTATAGACATGGAAAAGGCAGAGTTTCAAGGTGACAATCTAAATGTCAGCTCAAAAAAAACACTTCAGTGTTGGTGACTTCCAAAATTGTATTGGTTCTCAAATTAGTAATATATTAGGGAAAATCTGCAGAGAGTGTAAATTCTTAGGCATATTCATAGATAGCAGACTATTATGGACACAACAAACTGGCAATGTTTGTGCAAGACTAACATCTAGCTTATATGTTTTGAGAAGAATAGCTCCATATGTCAACATTCAAACAATGAGGATGATGTATTTCAGGTTAATGCATCCCTTTCTTGCATATGGTCTCGTATTATGGGTTGGGGCTTCCAGAACTCTTGTAGGCTAAGTATTTAAAATGCAGAAAAGAGCTCTGACAATAGTAGATAAAAAAGATGTGATAACATAATGCAAGGGATTGTTTATAGCTTTTAAAATTATGATTATCTATTCTATGTATATGTTTGAAACAATGATACTAGCTGTAGAAGACAAGAAATATACATGTGGTAATGCAGAAATTCAGTAAACATAACACTAGACAAGTATCAAATTATCATATGGTAAACTGGAGACTGAAAAAACTGCAAGCAGCCCATATATTACAGGAGCAAAAATTGTAAAGCACTGCCTAGGGAGTGAAACTGTTAACTTGTGAAAACTTCAAAAAACATCTAAAATAATGGTTCATTGACACAGTGCTACTACTGCCTACCATACAAACTAAAATCTAGTATATTATTAGGTAAAATAATTTAGACTGTATACTTTAGCATCTATTATAAAATAAATTTTAGATTGTATACTGTTGTATCTATTGTACTAACAGTTGTTACACACATAATTACATGTATCATTCAAATAAATAACCAAATTATGGTCACAGATTGCCATGGAGGCTTTGATCCATTTACTGATTTTATATAACACCAACACTTCTTAGGATTTTCTGTCAGGTTGATAGACAGAGTTTTACCTTTATATTAGTTGAATGCTTCAAAGATAGCATAGTGCTTCTTATGCTAATTTGTCTGTGAGGCTTTGGATGTATTTAAATTTGCTTTTGTAGAAGCTTCTGAACACAGTGCTCACATCCTACTGCATTCAGCATTTTTGTAAGTGCCGTAAGGGAACCACATTGTAACCACAAAAAGCACCCCTATATCATAACAACACTTACTCCATACTTCTCTGTTGCCAACACACATGATGGCAGTAATGTTCCCCAGGCGCCTGTCAAACTCAGACCGTTCTATCGGATTGACACAGGGTATAGCATGACTCATCACTAGTTTCCAGTCATTCACTGACCAGTGTCATCATATTTTATATTACCTCATATTGCATAGCATTGAGTAGAGAAATGTGTTGTTTAGGGGCTGCTCAACAATTGTACTCGATTCTTTTTAACTCATTGCACACAGTCATCATTATAGTTGGTTTGGTGGTAGTAGTATGGAACCCACGAGTGATTCACTAATTTCATGCAATTTTTTACCACAACCTTCTGGAATGCTCGACAGTATCTGTCTGCTAGTGTGCGAGATCTGCCTTGTCCTGATGTGACCATGGTTGTTCCTTTGTAATTCCACTTCACAATCACCTCACCAACAGTCAACTTGGGGGAGCTTTAAAAAGGTTGAAATTTGCCTGATGGATCTGTTACTCAGGTGGCATACAGTGACTAGTCCACATCCAAAGTCACTGATCTCTCCTGAACGACCCATTCTGCTGCTACTGCTTCTCTGCTGACAACACAGTACTCTCTACCTTATTTTATACTGGTGGGTCCACCTCTTGTGACATCTAGTGCTCAGTTCTGCATTACATAGGGATGTCGGGATACGTTTCATCCAATAGTGTGTTGGTGTCATCAGGTTACATTTAGAGAATTAGTAACACTGTTCTGTAAACTAACTAAATTATGAAGTTTAATCATAGGTTATTTCTGCAGTCATTGATAACATCACAAATGACAAAATTGAAGTATATACTGAAATGGTGGAAAGTGGAAATAGGAAAGATAACAGCCACTACAAATTACTGTCTAGGTTTCCCACGAAACCAACTTCATGGCATTTACGTAGAAAAATAATAAGCATGTGACTGAAATGTAAAGAAAAGTAGTTTATTCAGTTGAGTCTTCATTTCCAACATGAGCAAAGACTATGTGACAGAAACTGTTCAATCTTTTTCATGAGGTATAATCATCGGAGCACTGTTGAAGGAGTTAGAAATGGTCATTTCAAGCCTTCCGCAATGGTTCTGAAACACACTAAATCTTCATAATACATCACTATAGAGTACAATAGGCATAACCACCCAACAGCTGCCTCAGGAAGCAACCTATGTCTTCAACAGGATTTCTGCAGATCTTAGAGCTATCCCACAGTTGGGATTTAGAACTTCTCTGATTAAATGTATTGGAATTTGTGATTTCAATACATAATTACACTTAACTCAGTCCTTTCACCATTCTGCTATGCTACTTGGGAAGTAGATTATCATTTCTTAATTATATTTTTGGACATTTGTTTCTAAGAATTAATGTTCAGTGGTTACAGTCCCTCTTGACTCAAATACAATAGTGATAGAAACCTGGTCTTTCTTTCTATATTTGAATTTTCCTTGCTTTCCAGAAATTACTTGTGATAAACGCTGAGATAGTTCACACCCAGCTTACCACATCATTCCCCAATCTTAAAATGTGAACTGTCTCTGATAACATTATTGCAAATGAAACATTAAGCTCTCGAATACCAGGGGCTTTTTGAGCCACATTTATGTAAACACATATTCTGACAGCCAGACACCACTAACTGGTAGTGCTTCGAGAACAGGAGATGAGTGTATGAAGCTGTGTTATGCAAAAATTACATTATTTTGGGATATGTGGAGCAATTTCATCCAAACTTGGCACATGTATTATTTCATATCTCAGAAGAAATACTATTAGTATTACTCACTCTTATCACCTGTAGGAAAAAAATTTGTTTCTAGGGAGGTATTGATATAGGCTATATAAAAAAATCAGTAGTCTGGGATGCCTGAGGCAATTCAATCAAATTTGTTACTTGAATGAAACATAATTTGGAGATAAGTCACTCCTGGACTCCTAGTAGGGGGGGGGGGTCTTGAAATAAATGCGTCAGTAGACCTACTGGAACTATTTCAACCATTTACAACTCACTATTTGAAGAGATTTATAATTTTCCCAGGATTGTTTGTAGAGCTGTGAAGGAGGTACCATGTGAAACAAACACAGTTATGGCTCCTATTGCGTAATCTGAAACATACACAATAAGCAAAGGACGTACTAAAAGCAAAAATGTGAGAATAAGACCCATAACAGGGTAAGGTCGATAAGAAAAAAGTAATCAAGGATAAACTATAATCCTGCCTATTAGGTTCTTGGTGACTGTTGAGATAAGATTTAAATTTAACTTTTGTCAGTTTAACCTTATGCAAACATATTTCGGGTCCTCTGTATTTTGCGTAGTTATTCACTTTTTACACATATGCACACCTACAATTGTGCAGTTAGATATAAAACTTCTCAATGTTTTTTGTGCTTGTGTAATATTTTCTATTTGTCCTCCTTTTTTTCTTTCTTTCCTTTTTTTTTGGGGGGGGGGGAGTCCATGTCAATTTTTTAACTCACTTAATTGTTTAAAATAAATTAGTTACCCATAACGAGGTCTCCCCTATTGGATACATTTTTTAATAGCTTGTATATTTCTAAAGGCTTTAAAACCCTTCCCATGAAATAGGTCATAATTGTAACGTTGCAACTTCAAGACACTTTCTTTGTTATTATTTCAAATTAGTTTTTTCTTAAATACAAGAAAATTTTAAAAAAATAATGGCAAGCTGTTATTTCATCACTTTTTAGTGAGACACAACGTAAAACATCTTAATAAAACCTACAATGATTATAAACTGAATGAATATCATTCAGTATTCACACTTTTTATGTTAGGACATGCTATTAAAAATTCTATGTGAAAATAAGACAGGGGTATTAAGGAATTCCCTTTGCCATTATAATCTATGAGATGTGACCAAATATTAAATATTTCAATTTCTTGTGTTTTCCTGGTGTGTCAGAGAGAAGGTATCTGGATGGACTGACAGTTCGATTTGCATACAACCGATTCATCTTGGAAAAGCAGTATCATTCATGCTCTACATATATTTGCTTCCTAGACTTCGTGAGGTGCTACGAGCTTCACTTGAAGACTACAATGTCAGTCATTAATATGTTGTGGATGAATGTGGAATCATCAGTTCCCTGGGTATCCAAATACATGCAGTCTACTAAACATTTCAGTTACTGATGCACGTTACTTATGCCGTTGTTGCTGTGCGAGTGCAGCTGCAAAAAATTAGTTGATATGCCATTAGTATACCCTTCCCCCAGTATTTGCAGAATATGATAAGGCATTAAAAATTTGTAGTGGGCTAATACTGAAACCACTAGAATATTGTTTCATAATTCAATTTGGTAAAGGAACTACAATACACCTGCTTCCCATTTCCCACAAAACCTTCAAGATTAATGTGATTTGAATTATATCTATTTACTCAAGATGAAATTTTTATCTATTTCTGTGGTGTAAATTATTATTCTTGAGTCAGAAACACACGTTTGTGTACACAGGAACGTTGATTTACACACATGATGTTCTCATGTACAAATGAACTACAATCCCTTTTTAAATGTTTGCAGTCCCACATTTCATCCTACACCTATACTTCTTGTGCTTACATAAATTAATAAAACAACCTATATGATGTTGTGGTTATTTGGGAGGACAGTAGTGTATGCATTGCAAGCACAAAAATATTTGCCACATGGCTGAGTCAAAACCTGCAACCCTTTCAATGCAAAATGTTTCTGCTGAGCCAAATAGCACTTCCTAAACACACTGTCACAGGCACAATTGATAAGTATCAAAATTCCTTTTATTTCCTAAATGCTTGGCCATCTGGAATTTCCACTTGGGACACTTTCTTGTATCACCATGCCCTACACGTACCATGAATTTGGATGAATTCAGCAACAACGAGTAGGCGTCCTCACCTTCTAACTGCTGCTGTCAGGTTTATTTCCACTGTTTCAAAGCATGAGCTCTACATAGCAAAGGCTAGGTCATCTGCATACAAGAATCCCCTTTTGCCCGGGTCAGTGGCTGATCGTTGATATAAATGTTGAAGAGAAATGGAGCCAAGATGCTTACCTGAGACATACCATTTTTCTGTGCTCTCCAGTGACTGTGTTGTCCTTGAAATTCAACAAAAAACCTGAGGTTTTGGAGGAGGGTGCTGATTAGTCTAACTAGGTGGGAGTTCTTGATCATATTGTATAATTTTGCATGGAGTAACTGATGACTGACAATTTTATACGCTGCTGTGAGATCCATGAAGACCACCCCCATTACTTGTCAGGTTTCAAAGCCATCCTCTTTAAACTGAGTGAGATTCAAAAGCTGCCCTGTGCAACTTCGTTAGGTCGAAATACTGCTTGTTCAGGTATGAGAAGAGGGTCTATTACTGGTAGGATTCAGAACCATACATTCGAACAGCTTATAATAATGACTCAAAAGACTAATTGGTCTTAAATTGTTGGGATGATTTGCTTCTTTTCTACATTTCAGAAGACCCATCACCCTGCTCTTTCGCAAGATCTCTGGTATTTGGCACTGGTTCATGCAATTGTTGAAAAGCTTCAGGATCCATTTTCTTGTTGCTGGGCCGAAATTCTTAATTTGCTCCATACGGATTTAATCGAAAACCGGATGCTTTACCAGTTTTTCTGTCCTTAATAGCCTTGTTTAATTCAGATATCTTGAATGGAAGTCAGATCCCTCATTTCTTCTTGGGCCTCTTGGTGTATTTTTGACACTTTGATTCTATGGCTTCCTTTCCCATTCACGAGCAGTTGGTGTGTTATCCAATATGCAGTGATGTTGCAGTGTGCTCTGGATCTTGTTGGGACATTATTGAGGCATCTCAATAATCTCCACAATGCCGCCCGCGGTTGTCTCGCGGTTCAGGCGCTCAGTCCGGAACCGCTTGACTGCTACGGTCGCAGGTTCGAATCCAGCCTCGGGCATGGATGTGTGTGATGTCCTTAGGTTAGTTAGGTTTAAGTAGTTCTAAGTTCTAGGGGACTGATGATCACAAATGTTAAGTCCCATAGTGCTCAGAGCCATTTGAACCATTTGAATAATCTCCACAGTTTATGGCTGTTTCTGGTTAGATCTTCTATAGTTTTAACCCAAGAATTCCTTTTGGATTCTTTCAGAGATGCAATAAGTTTATTCCCAGCTGCCAGCATTGTCTTGCCAAATGGATCTTCTTCGAATAGTCCTTATACTCTGTAAATTGAGCACTGAGTTCTGAAGTTAGACCAGGAATGTATGATGTTCGACAATCCTGAGGAATGGCAATTCTGGAGCATTTCTTTACAGCATGCACAAAAGTGCCATATGAGTCAGGTGAAGGTTCAATAATTGGAACTGCAGCATTCAGCATTTCTGTAAACTTTGGCCAGTTGGCTTTCCTGATGTTAAACCTCCTTCTAAACAGAACTGTCTGTGGTCTAACTGCTGCGTAAATTTCACACATAATAGGTCTGTACTGTGTATTTGGAATAGGGTTGCAGACAGTTTTTATGCACTGTTGTGAGATGTTCTCGATGCAAAATATCAGGTCGGGGTTGTATCCGCATTTCCATCTGCCACTGTTGACAGATGCAGGTTGCTTAGGGTCAAGCTCAGATGATAGCCTTCCGCCCATTCTTGTAATGCTATACCATTCTCATCATCATGCTCATAGCCCCACGAGATGCTGTGACAGTTGAATTCATCAGTCACTATTTGTGTGTGTTGACTATAAAAGTTATCAGGTACATTGATTTTGAGATCAACATCTGGTGGTTTGTACATGGATGTGATTGTACAGCCTTTGATTTCCAAAGTTAAGACTTCAAGATCATTTGCTTCAGTAAAGGCTGTTGATATTACCTGCATATCTGGTTGGACAAACATAGCACTTCCATATTTTGGGTGGGGTCTTTCAGTAGTCAGTCGCATTCCGTGTATTTTTGGTCTGCGCATTTCACAGCTTCTGTCTCCTGTATGCAGAGTACATCACACTTGGTTTGTCTGCACAGCTCTTGTAGCAGTTCTTCCTTTGGTGATGGTATACTTTCTATATTCACCAATATGCTGGTCAACTGTGGCCCTGAAAAGGACCAAGATAATGTTTATGGTGTGAAAGGATCAGCCATCAGAGAAATCTGACACCTAGGGTACGCCTGACTGCAAGTCTTATCTTGGTCAGAAATCATTATTCTTACACATAATGTGTTGCTACAGCAATCATAACTGGGAATCGTGTAACCTTCGTAAGCCTTTAATGTTGGAAGTAAGTTTGTAAGGGGCGTTTTAGATTTTTAATTTTTTGTGAATAGACAACTTTATCCCTGGAATTGTGGCAAAATGCTCTGTACAGTTCTTTGCCATACTTGAGTAGGCATGGTTTGCACATGCTTGTGTTACAGACTCTTTGTGTTTTAATTAAGACAGATGGTCATTGTACGTTTATCATGATAAACTGTATTTTTTTGTAGTAGTATCGAGTGTATTTATAGAGATTTTTGCTACTTTACTGAAGAAAATGGATACAAATAACAGAGAACTTACTCATATGCCATGTACAGACTCCTCCAGACTCTCTGTATTTGGATGGTTTTTGTACTGTGTGTTGTGTTTTCTGGTGCTAGGGTAACAATCTTCTTGGAAATTAATTCTGTGTAATGTAGCATCTGCCATCAGGCTTTTGATAGTTGGCAGAAACCAGCTATATGGCAGTAATAGATGATGCAGCTCCACTGTATTAGTGAAATAATTTGAGTTTGAAATTATAGAACCTTTACTGTCGTTGCTGCATCAACTGAGTGGGCAGTGCACTGTCAATGCTCGTGTTCTTACATTTTGGTAGGGCTGAGGCAGTAATGTTTGAACCTTTTTCCAACTGTTTTTCTAGATGTGTGTTGTGGTTCTTGGGGAGTGTGTTCTAATTTTTTTCCTTGGTAGTTGAAGAAGACTGCACTAACTTACATATTGGTACCAATGGCTCTCACAACTACTGGCTAATATCTGGTCTTAATTCACCTTTGTTGTGTTGATTGGGGCAGACTCAGAAGTCTACTTCATTGCTATACAAGTAGTCTTGTAGGTTGTCATTCATCATATTATGTGGTCAGATGGTTCCCGTGCTAATTTTTTGGGCCTGTGACTGCCTTTTACTAAGTGTTTACTTTTTACTGATTTTGGGGAGGTAAGAGGCTTATTTTTTTTAGGGGGGGGGGGAGGGGGGGAGATCGAGATGTGCTTACACAGATAATGTTGGGTTCTATTATTGCTCCTCTTTTATACCTTGACTGATGTCTTGTTTAGGCACACAGTTCTGCAACTGCTCTGACAGGTGCAGGTATTAGCGCTAGCACTTATGATATCCATTTGCAGTAGGTCATTTCATTACTATTGTAAATTATTTGTGAATTAAGTGGTAGTGTACGTCTTATAACTTCTTTGCTCATTATACATTGTATTATCTTTATATCTTGATTTGTTTTCCCTTCTTCCAGAATGATAAGGCATTCTCAGCTCCACATTTGGGTTGTTCCTGGGTGCAGTGGATGCATGCATACTGGCAATGCAGGAAGTATTTAATTTGTGTGTGGCTGATTTGCAAGATGGTGTAGTGTTTCCAAACTGTTGGTGCATTAAATATCTTAAAGGGGCTGGGGATATACAGTCGGACTTACAACTGAATGTATCCAGTATTCAGGGATTCAGATAGGCTGTGTGTGTTTACCACTTACTTTCTCGTCTTAGTAATGACGCTGGACTTTGATCTCTCCAGCAAGATTTTACACCTGTTGTCAATCATTGGCAACAATGTCCATGACATGTCTGCAATTGATTAGTCCTCTTCTGTAGCTGCCTGAGGTATGTTACTCTGCAATTATAACATACTCCAGAAGCTGTCATGAATCCAGGAGTTTTTCACTTGGTCAGCTATAGTTGATTCCACTAGGAATGTACCATTCCATAGTCCCTTAAACGATTTCAATTACCTGTAATTTCTTCCAAAGCTTTACGAATGTATTAGGGTGTTATTTACCTAGAGTGCCTCTGTCCCTCATTATGACAATAAATACACTGTTGACAATATCTGCAACCATTTCTCCTCACTTGCTAAGTTCAATTATGGTTTATCGTACAGATAAGAAAAATTCTGTCTTTCGCAACTGAATTTCTTTGTGCGAACTAAACATGTTTCACCAATTTATGATAAGAAAAAGATATAAATATACTGTGTACCATTGGATGTGTTCTATTAATATTATTGAGCTAACTTTTTCTGGTAATCTTCCTAGATGAGCTGGTCACTCATGTCCTCTCTGGCAATCTTGTGTACATCTTATGATGATACACCCTTCCCGCCAAGGGATCCTTAGTTGAGTTTGACACTTCTGGATTCCCATGAACAGTTAGATAAATAAAAATGTCACCTAAAGAAATAAATGTTACCACAGGCACTTGAGTAAGCCTCATACAACCAGAGTGCAGGAGAAAACCCAGAAGTTGTCTGATAATGGCTTCTTTGCTTTACCAGCCACTCACCCCACTGGCATGTATCATATCTTGATGTTTAGACAGATATTGGTATGTGTTTTTACATAGGTCACAAGGAAGGAACAGGTAATTCCCCACATCAATTTCTACATTACCTGATGGCAATCCTCATTTTTTTAGTTGTTTTCCCACTGAATGTCATCAGCCATAAATCAGAACTGATAATGCATATCAATTATGAACTTTTTAATTTAGACACATGGAACTCTTTGTTTTGAAAACTCTTTACTAAAAGCACAGCAGGTCATTTTCATTCTTCTACCCATACAGAAAGAAGCCTTAAGTGCTAAATACAGAAACTTATCAATTGGTTCAATGATTTCTGTGTTAATTTGTGCTTATTGTCGCTTCAATATGTTGTTACATGTTACACACATATTAGTCTTTTTTTAATTGATTTTTAGACTTCTTGTCAGACAGGCTCTCTTTAAGTTCTTCCATTTGTTTCTCAAGATTATCTGCAGAAGAGTCAAAAAGTATGACAAATCAGCAAAATGAAGGTGGCTCGGAAGTGTTCCTTTAGCACGTATTCCTCCTTCATGTCCCTTGTTTAAGGATTACACTGCTGAGAATAGTTCGAATGGTATGGAATCTCCTTTGGTGCCTCCTCTACTATTCTGAATTTCCCACTATCCTGATAAAATGTAATAAAAACTGTAGCACTGAAATACATTTTCTTTAGTATACTAATACAGGTTAAATAACTTGTAGTTTCTCAAGAATTATTAGTACATATATTATTGGAAATGAATTGGCTTCCTTCACAATCCAATATAAAGTGGTAGTCATACTCACTGCTCAATTCTATAATTTCATTCGCACATTGCAATATCCATTCCTATGGCCAACTTGTTTCTTTGCTTTATTAAAATATTAAGTGTTTCCTTTATACAGTTGATACTTTTAATCAGAATGCTGTACATTGTGGGAAAGAGGTTACACATCTATAGTTTTTTTATGTCTTGACTATCTTCTTTCTTGTGGAGTAAAAAAATTACTGAACTGTTCAATTTATGGGAAATTCTCTCTCTCTCTCTCTCTCTCTCTCTCTCTCTCTCTCTCTCTCTGCATACATTTGCTACATAATTCTGAAAGTTTTTTTTCATATTATTTTTCTCCAGATTTAATAATTTCTACTGGAACGGCATCATCTCTGGGTCCCTATTGGTTCTTCGTACCTGAAAAGGCTTTACAAACATCTCATTTGATGCTACTTCCAGATTGTCATTGTTCTCATTCTTGATTATCTGTGTTTATGATTCAGTTATTGAATTACACAAATAGTTAAAAAATGATATGTAATAAACAGTTCATCTGGTTAACTTTTTTTAAATTTGGTAATTTAACAAACATCATTTTTACCTGTCTGTTTAGTAATACATTGGTAGTAAGCATTTTATTGATAAAGTAATTATTAAAAATATTTGAGAGAAACAATGTTTTTGCCTCAATATAAAAAATTCATTGTTCCACATTTATTTTTTATGGTTTATGCATATACAAGTCAATAAATAAAAAAGATCAGAGTTCAGAAAAAGAGAAGAGTGTATATATTTGTGTAAATGGATTTTGCTGAACAATACTAAATTACAACCTGTACAAATAATTCTAGAGCAATAGAAGACCTTTTGTACAGAGTGGTAGTTGCTGGCAACACACATTGAAACACCAATTGCATAACGTGAAGATGATTGAGCAGTTGGACCAACAATTTCAAGCCACTGTCTTCACAAAAACATAGTAGCATTCAGCTGTCATGGCATTTGAAGTATCTGTACAACTTTTTATTTACAGTGTCATTTCCAGCCATTTTATTTTCTTTGAACAACAATTTATTTACATATGATGTTTACTCTTACATTAACATGACTTAATAAATAATTGCTGGATGTAATTACATTTGATTTTAGGAATGTGAGCAGCTCAATAATAGAAAACTTTACAAAGAAAAGACTTTGTACAAATATCAATTGTCTATTGATAGTTTCATGAGTACTCTTGATTCTTGATCAGCTGAACTAGTGAGTTACTTCATGTTTTACTAGACCAGCAAGTGCTTCAAATCCAGACCGAATAACTTCAAGTTCATCAGGTAAAACATGATACCGCAACTCTTTTTCCATCATTAGAGTCTGAAGTTTATCTGCTTTCTCTGGAACACTTAATGTTCCATCCAGATAAATGTCCTTTAAAAAATAAAACAACATATGAAAAACAAAAAACAAATATATTATAGTTTTAAAATATTACAGTGACAAATATAATTAGTTTCTTGTCAGAATGTGATGCAGGTTTCACAACAGCAGTATTGGTATTGAATAAAACACCAGCACCAGTCACACTTCTCAATTTACTTTAAAATCCATGACTGGTTCGGGTCCAAAAGGCCATTATCCAGTGGTACATATGAGGCGTCCTGAGAAACACAAAAAGACTAACACTCATTCTGTGTTCTCTCAGAATGTATCCCTGGATAAAGGCCTTGGGGGCTGAAACCAGTCATGGTTTTTAAAGTAGAATGAAAAGTGGGACTGGTGCCGGCATTTTATTGAAAAACAAAAATAATTAGTGCAGTTCTGGCCATTAAAATTGGAACACTGGTATCGATAGCAAATAATTAAATTTTATTTGCTGTGCATATATAGAATAATTAGAATATACAGAATAGTTACAGTATAGCAGGAAAAACGTGTGATTAAATTTGTATGTGATTTGGGGGGAAAAGGGTGCAAAATACATTTCTCACAGCTGCCACCTCTCACAGCAACTATGGCGCAGTGATGTTTTGACTGGGTGATAGATCTGGAGAACATATTGGCCAGGGTAACTGTCGAACACCCCCTGTATCAAGCTATCCCAAGAGGACGGGCAAAATGCAGTCTTGCATTATCTTGTTGAAAGATAACATCAATGAGAACTTCATTTCACGAACAGCCACTATCCTTAACATATCACACATATAACGGCTTCTGTCAGACTACGTTGACCAGAAGTGATCATGTTGTATATACAACGGCACTCCGTACCATCACACCTGGTCCAGTGTTGTCACTGGGCACATGTCTCTGCTACAGCATCAAGGGAAGGCACAATAATGGCTGCCACGCCTACAGTCTGTGGTGTTTCAGACGTCATCGTGCTGTCCATGCCGATACTCCTCTTATTGCAAACGGTCTGATTTCCTTGCACAATGTATGTGATACAGCTGAAAAGTTCTGTGTGGCCAAGCAAACAATACATCTGTCCTTTCGCACATTAATCATGCTGTGCCACTGAGATTGCTTCTGTTGATCCTATATTAGCACAACAGCTATGGGATTCTCATTAACATGACCAGCAATACTGTTCTCATTAACATGATCAGCAATACTGCACAACAATAAACTGCAGTCTTGCTGCAGACAAAATCCGACACATGCTACTAGATGTTTCTCCTTCTTAACAAGGCATAACATGACCTTCTCACAAACAACAAACTGCATTCAAATGAGGTTTCTGAATGGGAAATTCAAGGCATTATCATACAGAATTTAGATGAGCTTACTCATACCTCCTTTAAGTTCTTGCACCCCAAAATGTTGCACAGTTGCTTATCTGAGAATGTACTCTGTGCCTGTTTGATGTTGGCTGCATGTTGCCTTCATGATGAAATTTTAATGGTCAGCTGCACAGAAAAGCTGTTCAATATTTTCTAAACTAATTACAATTTAGATCAGAGAAAGATTACATTATCTTTTCTGAGCAAGTACAAGGTTTGTGTGTGTGTGTGTGTGTGTCACACACGTCTCATTTAAAAAATTGATTATGCATGGATTAAGATGACAAAAACAATAAATACTGATAAATTTGTCATACCCGAACCCATGGACACTCATCAACTGCCCTATAAAATGTCTCTTCTGATGGATGTATCTTCAATTTAAGGCGCCATAATAAAGGGCAATGCTTTGTCGTTTGGTCCACCAGAAGGCGTTCCAGTAATGCAAGACATCTATTTTGCTCACAGGGATCAGTTACCACAGGTCCACCTGCAAATGATACCACTTTGAAATGCAATTGTCAGCTTTAATAACCAAAATACCTAAATAAATAAGACAAGAGACAGTAAAATTACAAATAATATCATCACTGACATAGTTTTAAAGGGAAAAAAAATTGTCATGTGGGACAAGTCGAGGCATATGTTCAACGAGTCTGGGGTTCCAAAACACCTAGTATCCTTACTAAAAGGTCTTTATAATAGCCATATCACAACCATAAATGTAGATGGTGAATACTTGAAATTTTTCAATGTAATAAATGGCATCAGACAAGGTCGGCATACTGTCACCTTAGCTCTACAATATCTACATGGAGTGTGCAATCAGGAAAGCGCTGGATGGCTGGGATGGTGGGATTTCAACTGGCAGCAGGAAAATCAACAATTTACACTTCGCACTCATAGCAGGAAGTGAGGAAGAACTTGGTAATCTGTTCTCAAGAGTGAAAGATATTAGTCTAAACATTGGCCTGGAGATAAACATGAAAAAAACCAAACTAATGGTTATGAATTGCCAATGCATCAATCAAAACCAACTTACGGATGCTTAAGGAATCTGGAGATAGTGACTGATTACGTATATCTAGGCTCTCTGATCAATTGCACAGGAAAGTGGGATAAAGAGATAAGACGACAAATCATTCTTGGCCGAGCCACAATGGTCGAACTCAATAAGATATGGCAGAATCGGGCAAAATCCAAGACAACGAAGATGAGTTTGGTAGAAGCACTGGTGTTTCCTGTATTCTCATACAGATGCGAGACCTGGATTGTGAAAGGTGGTGATAAGAGCTGCATTGATGCCTTCAAGATGTGTTGTTGGCAGAGGATGCTACGTGCACTGTGGACACAAAAAAGAACAAATGTTTCAATAATAGAAGAACTTAAAATCACAAGAAGGTTATCTTCTCGTGTCAGCCAAAGATACCTCCAGTTCCTTTGGCACATCTTGAGAAGGAAAGGGGATAATTTATAGAAGACCATTGTGCAGGGAAAAATTTAGGGCACAAGAACACACGGGAGAGCAGCAAACAGACGGTTGGATCAAGCCTGCCTCTTCACATCATATTAAGAAAGGCCTAATCGCTGTGTATGGAGACATCTGTCTGAAGTTTCAACTGCGTAAGAATGAATGAGGAAATGAGATAATGACATTCAGCAATGAGTAAAATGACTAATGAGAGGATAGTAAAAAAGACCCTACTAATTGGCAGTCGAAATTACATGTTAAGCATAGATATATTTTTTCCCTTTTTCACATTTGTAGTGTGCAACTGTTCTCTCATTTTATTCCTTAATTTATCTTTAACTTTGATGTCACTTCCTGTACAGTTTCGTTTTGTTATATGTTTACTACATATTATCACCACATATAACTTGATTTCTTAAAAAATCTACATCACCCATTTTATTATGTGTTTTATGCTGTTGTCATTGTTGTCTTTATACAGGGGCCTGAAGATGGTGTACTGTAATGCTGGATGCATTACAGTACTGGTGGCATATATATACAGGCTGAGTCAGGAGGAATAGGGCATATGTCCAGATGAAGTTTTTTGTTCAGAATCACTAATACTATCACCCCTCAAAGCATGCACCTTTCCTCCTGACTCACCCATATAATTGTTGTAACTGGTCTTTGATATCTTGGATACTGCCACTGGGATGGAGTTGGTGTCTGAACTAGTTCCACACTTTTTCTATTGGGGACAGATCTCGTGATATTGCTGACCACAGCAGTACCTCAGCACCACCACACAGTTCTCAGAGGCACATGCTATATCTAGATGAGCACTGTCCTGTCGAAAAAGGCAAGACAATGCTGTCACATGACAGGTAACACATGTGGATGCACAATGCCCATGATGTTCTGTTGTGCTGTCAAGACCCCTCGATCACTAACAGCTGTGACCTGAAATCGTACCTGATGGTGCACCACATCGTGACACCAGAAGTATTACCACTGTGTCTCTCCAGAACACTGGAAGCATGGGACCTCTCCCCAACTTGATGTCATACTCATCGACAACAGTCATCTGAGGTAGTGCAAAACAACAATTTATCACTCAACACAATGTGATGTCATTCATCAGAAATCCATGCTTCCCAGTCACAGCATCATACCAAATGCAGCCATTTGTGTTGTGTTAATGCCAGCCTGTACATGGGACTGCAATTTCCTTGTCCGGCTAATAATAGTCTCCAAGCAGTGATGAGGAATGACACAGACTGTTGCACAGAATCCATTACTTTTTCTCACACGGCAGGTGCAGATGCGAAAGGGTTACGATGTGCTCAGTGCAAAACACAGTGATCCTCTCTGGTGATGGTCATACATGCTGCTCAACTGGAATTGTGATGATGAGTACGCCTGCCCTCATGTTCTCAATTCGGTCCAGCATCGAGTCACTGCCATATCTGAATGCCACACACATCTCAATATTGCACCCTTTGATCAGCTGGCCAAATGGAGACCCACAAAGAGGTCCCTTTCAAACTACGTCAGGTGTCGATAATACTGTCTCACACGAGTCCCTTACGTACCCTGATAGACCTGGTAACAACATTAGACATGAAAAGTAATTCACTCTGCCAGCTGTTGTAGCTGTCAAAGAAAACTGCAACTACAATCACTTACATACCAGCTGAAAGTGTGTCTGTGTACAGTGTTACATTGACACTCAACTATATTTTTTGGTTGCTTCACTTTTTTTGTCAGACAGTGTACATCCTTTCTATTGAGTGAGTGACATAAAGAACTGCAACTTGTTACAGTTAATCAACTACAGTCCGTTGTATGTATGTTTACAAATTGCACATACAAGCTTTCTCTCTATTATATCAACTGACCATTGGTACTATCTCTGGCTACGCGACAAACTAATTATTATAGTGCATTTAAAATTAGTTGCAAATTTTGACATTTGGCTTGCCAGAAGGGACGCAACGGCATTGCCCAGATAACAGCAATAGCAAGCTGGCTTTCCCTATCGTGCTGCCACCGGTTTGATTGGTAAAGCAACCCTGTTGTCGCACCAGGGATAAACAGTGCTACGTGGTGTCGCACTTCAGTTGCTTCTGCATCCATAAGCTCTCTCTTTGTAAAGTGCTATTTTTTGTCCTTGAAGTGTTTTGTAGTGCTCAAGTGTTGTGAACAAGTGTTTTTGTATTGGCTTTGCATTGATAATAACAGTGCAGCACAGCTGAACACGAGATTCACAGAAAAAGAGGTCATCCAAGAACACGTTCACCGGCTACGAAGACAGCAAGCTGTAGAAAGGGAATTCCGATCCATGGCCAAGATCGCAAATTTTTGTGCTCTGTGTGCAGTTATTTTGAACTCGAATGCAATAATGGCGGTCCGATTTTAGATGTTACAAGAGTGGTGGACAGAACAGCTGCTGCACTTAACATTCATTGATCAACAGTGCTAAGAATTGGCTAGGAGAAGGAAAGAAAGGAAGACATGAGTGAAGAAGCAACAGCAGGTCATTCTTTATTAGAAACTCCTGGCAAGAAGATGGACGCATTCCAGCAGAATGCAATTTGGGGACACGTGTATGCTTATCGTCTGCGCAAGGAATATCCTACCTTAAATAAACTTATTTCCAGCCTCAAAGAAGCAGAGCTGTTCAGTGTGAATAGGTCATACTTCAAAACTGTTTACACGAGCTTGGTTTCTGGCATGAAAACTTTTTGTCTCGGACATTTATCGTTGAGAGAAATGACATAGTGGCACGGAGAGGCAGATATTTGCGTGCAGTGAGAAATGTTTCGTTCGAGGGCACTGTGTGGTTGGATGAGATGTGGGTTAATGTGTGTCATGTGTTGACAACAGGGTGGATGGATTGCACAGCACAAGGAACGATGAAAGTGCCGATAGGCAAGGGTGGCAGGATAACCATCCCCCATATTGGCTCTGCAAGTTGTTTCATTCCAAACTGTTTACTGCTGTTCCGTTCCAGGAAGCAAGGTGACTATCATGAGGAAATTAATGCCCAAGTTTTCATGGAGTGATTTTCTGATGTTCTGCTGCAGAATATTCCTCCAAGTACTACAACAGTAATGGACAATGCGCCATACCACTCAGTTGTGATAGATAAAGCCCAGACAATGCAGTGGAGGAAAGCAGATATTTTGCTCTGGATGCAAAGAAATGTCCCATCGGATAAAGTTGAACCTGGTATGAATCAAGCAGAGTTAATGGAACTTTTAGCACTTTTCAAGTCAAAAAGTCCAAACTATCAGGTTGACGAACTGGCTGCGGATAAAGGGCATAATGTTATCAGGCTTCCTCAATATCGTGCACATTTAAATCCTACTGAGAACATATGGGTGGAGGTGAAAGGTAATGTGTCACAAAACAACAAGAAGTTTATGCTCAGTGAGGTCGAAACACTGACAAAAGAAGCCATTGCAAGTATTACCCCTCAGGATTGGTTTCGAGTTGTCAGCCATACGAAGAAGGTAGTTGAGGAGACGTGAATTCATGAACGACTGCTGGAAGAACAATTGAAGAACTGGTAATTGCAGTCAGTGCCAGTACCAGTTCTGAGGAAGAGGGCAGTGATGGTTCTTCCCTTGCAGTCGCTCCACTTACGCCATAACTGTGAGTATGTATAAAAGATCATTGATTTAACCGTTCTGTTCATTACTGACGGTTCTTTACTGCCAAAGAATGTTTGCCTGGTGGCCGCTAACATTCGCAACATAGGCAGGCGTGGCTTTACTGCTGGTGGCTGACACACTGGCACATGCTGGCAATTACGCTTCTCCCTATTTGCCCTGTGCGGAACTGTCAAAAGTCGCAACTAATTTTAAACTCACATAGTAAGGCAGTCATATTACAAAATTTAACTACTCTTATTTCCCATGCATAAGCTGCTTCACCCAGCATTAGCTTTAAGAACAGTTTTCACAATGTAAGTAAAGGATAAAACACAGAATCACTTAAATGTGATATGTAAATAAGACAATGCCAGCAGATGATTAAAATTCAATATGTATATTTCTCATTCAAATATGATTCCTACAACACATTATAGCACATGTTTCTAAACTTACAAAAGCAAGGCAAGATACTTCAATGACAAGTTAGTCTTTGCTTTCATATTCTGTTCCTTTGTGGGTCTGTCCTCACCTGTGAACTACCAAGAGAGAAAAATAACTATTTCATACTGAATACAGTTGATGTCAAAAGAATTCATCTGTTGCGAATAAATTTTGTAAAAGCAGTACTCTTTATCCCTGATATAATCCCATCTAGTTTCAAATTAGAGTTATTCCTACCTCTAGTCAGAAAGCCAACCATACAAACCAAACTAGCACAGCAAAAGAAGATAAATGATATTTAACTACTAGAGATGTAATGTTTTACAAAAATAAAAACTACTTACCAACGCTCAGAAATTGAAATGCTTGTATATTTGCTTCTTTAACTTTATTATGCCTGTGCAGCAGATCAAGAATGAGAAATGCTTGTGGGAGCACAGATTCAGAGCTGGCGAATGAGTTGGTCAGATGACACCATGATACACTCACAGTACTTGCAATATTCTGTATAAAAAGAAAATTAAAAATAGTGAAACTGAATTTCAGGAGCAAAAGAAGAAACAAAATATAAACTGCAACATCATGAAGAGGGTATGCAACAAAAGCCAAATGGTATGTAGTGTACTACAAGCTTGGATATGCAAATGATTACAAGTTTGACATAACAGTGCAAAGTAGGTAAGAGTGATGCCTTCTACATTTCCCATATAAGATAAGACTATGCAGTTATCATTATCACCATCATCATCAACATCAACAACAACAACAACAACAACACATGCATCAGTTAAAACAACAAAATTGTTTTACATATGTAACCAAAATAATTTATACATGTAAAAATTTACACTATATAAACATTCAGTGGCCCAGACTACAAACAAATGTTGGATGACTCAATCCTGTGGAGTGCCTCATCAGATGTTCCATGTAGACTCTTGATGCAGGGAAATGTTTGTTAGAGTACTTATTTACAAACTGGCTCATTGTCTGAATATCAACAGTCACACATACTGTTAGTGCAAAAGCCCCCCTTGAGCATGTTGTATTTGCACATACCTTCTCCCATCTGGGATCTACCGTATTTACTCGAATCTAAGCCGCACTTTTTTTCCAGTTTTTGTAATCCAAAAAACTGCCTGCGGCTTAGAATCGAGTGCAAAGTAAGCGGAAGTTCTGAAAAATTTTGGTAGGTGCCGCCACAACTAACTTCTGCCGTCGAATATATGAGCGCTACACAGCCATGCTTTGCAGGCACAAAGATAAATATTGGCACCAAAACCTCTGCATCAGCAAATAAATTAAAAGAAAAGGTAGAAGAATGTAAACATAATGCCGCGTATTCTTTCGTGTTTGCTGCTATCTCATTTAAATCCTGTCTGCCTAATAAACTACGAAACTAGAGTGAGACAACAGCAAACACGGAAGAATATACATATCATGTCATGTTTATTTTGTATTATTCTTATGCTGAATAGTGATAGTCAGAAATGAAGCACGGCAACTGACTAGATTTTTAAATCTAAGATGACTAACTTCTGTGCAGAATGTAATGTACTAAAGAGGCATCTGCAAAGATTTTCAAACGGAGAAAAATTTTCGCTAAACTCTCGTTCAGAACATCTTCCATTATACGGAGTATATTATTTGGTTCTTGTTGATCATTATCAAAGAAAGCAGCAGTGTAAGTAACAACAAATAGCAGTCTCTTGCCTTTGTTTCGCTTATGAGACAATTCCTCTCCCTTTTTTTATTGTAAGCGGTGGTAGCGCACACAAAAGCGAGCCATGCCGCGAGCGGCTACAGGTCCTAAACACTCATTATCAGAATGTGGCAAACAATGCAAGACACAGTACAATAATGCAGTTTCAGCTTAGAGTGACGTAAACACCTATAACAAAGAGAATGGCACTTATCAGATCAAAGCAAAATAAGCAATCGATTCAAACCAGACGAAGCACATGAAAAAGGAAGGGTACCCGTATAAATACGGACGGAGCGCCTGATACATAGCAATGGCTACTTTGTAAATCTTAACTGTTAAGCTTATGACTCGAACCAAACTACTGTAGCTGTATCTTCATTCATTCGACCTAAATTGTGTCTCATGTTACAGTGGACCAACTTTGTTTCGATTTGGAGGTGTGGTCTAAGACTTTTCTCTCGTCTTGAATTTCGAGTCTCAAATTCCAGGTGCGGCTTAGATTCGGGGAAATTATTTTTCCTTGATTTCGAGTTTCATTTTTTAGGTGCGGCTTAGATTCGAGTGCAGCTTAGATTCGAGTAAATGCGGTATTGGTCTGTACCCATAACTCCCTAGGATGATGAAAGACTGGAACTTTAATCATTGGATTGTCAATAAGTTCGTGGCTCTAGGCTTTCACTATTTACCACTCATTCAACATCCCACCTGAATCCAGTGGGCAGCATTTGGAATCCTAGTTCATATGCTGGTCATGTGGGTTGGGGCGTTTCCTAGGCAGTGAGAGTAAATCTTTGTGAAGAGGCACCGATTCATTTTTACGGCCTTTCTGGCAAAGGATGCAGAAAGCCAACTTTCGACGAAGGTGAGCTCGACTGATGTTCGACGGTGTTAGTAATCGGCATGTAGGTGTACACCTGACTGTGCCACTTATTCTCATCACTGCATTCAAACGAATGTCAACTTTCTTCACACAAGCACTGCTCAGCCACACTGGTGCAGAGTACACCAATGCAAGGGATGCTCTGCAGGGAACTGATGTGTTTGCTGCCCACATACTTCCTGCCAATTTCATCACCAGGTTCACTTGTCTTCGTACATTCTTAGCTGTGGTACAAAGGTCTCTATGTTTAATGTGACACCAAGATTTTTCTGGCTTATCATTGTACCTGACTATGCCAAGAGGACTCACCCACGGGCTTATTTTTGCCGATGCTGGACATCTGAATGTTGGTTGGTTGTGAGAAGCCCAAACTGTGCCTTGTGTAAGAAGGAGAAATATCTACCAGCATGTGTCAGAATTCAGCAGCAGTAGGACTGTAGTCTACCAGACATGCAAGTTGTCATAATGTGAGCTGGTCGGGATCCCAGGCAACCACATGAAACTGGTGAGGAATACGCGGCGCCATGCAGGATGCCAGTGACATAACGTGGCTAACAACTGAGATGACAGGCACACTGTTCATTCGGCTGTACAGGACTGTACAGCCCTGTCACATACTTTTGAGTCAAGAAATGCGCTTGCTCAGGAAAAGATAAGTATCCGTATGGACAGTGCAATGACATTTGGAGCATCACAACAAGATTCCAAATTCTGCTGTGGCTTCCCTTAATGTGGTATCACCGCTAGACACCACACTTGCTAGGTGGTAGCTTTAAATCGGCCGCGGTCCATTAGTACATGTCAGACCCGCGTGTCGCCACTGTGTGATCGTAGACCGAGCGCCACCACACGGCAGGTCTAGAGAGACGTACGAGCATTCGCCCCAGTTGTACGGACGACATTGCTAGCGACTACACGTACGAAGCTTTCTCTCAATTGCCGAGAGACAGTTAGAATAGCCTTCAGCTAAGTCCATGGCTACGACCTAGCAAGGCGCCATTAACCATATCTGGAGAGAGTCTCACTTGTATTATCAAGAGCAATGTACAACAAGAAATTAAAGTTAAGTATACGAGAAGCTCCGTTCTTTTCTTTATAGCTTTCATCACGTATCCTGTTTCAGACTTAACGCAAGACGGCGTGAGTTGACGCGTGCCCTTTCGGCTACTTCAGTGTGGCGTAGCTAGCTTGTTACGCCACAACACTTAACATGGCAGCAGAGAGAGGGATGCCGATAGTGGTCCGGTCAACATCAACACGGGACACAGCAGTGGTACCTCGGCATCCTTTCAGACGAGTGCCAGTTCTGCGTACAACATTACGCAGGATGCATCCAGTGGTGGCTCTGAGGGAAACGGGCATTGCCAGATAGCATTCACCTGCATCATACAAGCAGCATGACGGTATGAGGTACCATTGGCTGCCCGACACAATCACCTCTTATTTCCGTAGCTGGTGATTTGGCCATTGTCCATTACACTTCTGACACGGTAAGACTGACAGCTGCACCTTATCTTCAAAGCTTCTGTGATGTTATTTTTCAACAACTTAACACAAGGCGACATTTTGCCCTTCCTGTAGCGACCTCCCTTAACACAGAGGGTTTCCAAAAGCTTTATCTAGAAACACCATAAAAGACAGAATCCTTAACTGGCAGGGAAAAAAAGGACATAAAGTCCCCTTCCTATTTTTCACTGTGTCTTGACAAAGTTACAGATGTAACTAAATCTGCCCAGTGTTTGCTCGATATTGCATTGTAAATGACAACAAAGAAGAATTGATTGTGATAATATCATTGCCAAGAACTACTAAGGGCTCAGATATTTGTATGGCTGTTAAAAATTGGCTTACTAAAAAAAAAAAGATTGAAGCAAAATCATTTTGATGATTACTGATGGTGCTCCAAATATTGTGCCAAAAATGGGTATATTAGTTTATTCTAATACACACTGGACAATCCATTCTTCAATTCCGCTGAATTGTACATTAGTAAGCCTTGAGTGTAAATGGTAGTTTCACTTCCCTTTCAAATATAATGGCCATAGACACAAAAATAGTGAACCTTATATTGCTGCAAGCTTCTAACAAAAGTAAGTTTGAAGCCTTGTTAGAACTTGTTGTACAATGGCTTACTGATGTATAACAATGTTTGCTGGCAACATGGTTCAAAGATTTGTACATTGCCTGGAAGAAATCAGGCTGTTTTTTAAAAAATGTAGAAAAATTGTGCAATATTCAGTTAATGAAGGTTACATCACTTACGAAATTGATATCTTTTTCCTACATGTGATAGTATTGCAATAAGTTGAACATAAAGATTCAAGGCATAAACAAAGCAGTTGTTGTTATGATAGACCTTATTTGCACTTTTGAGGCTAATCTGCATGTATTTAAAAACAATATTCTTTCCAAAAACTGCAAGTACATCCAAATTTGAAAAAAATTACCAGCAATTTCACTTTACACGAAAAGCCAGAGGACGAAAGAGTCACTGAGGAATTTTCTTCAGTAATACATTCTTCAATCATAGAATTTTCACTGAGATTTTCTCAGTTCAGAGTTGTCAGAAACAAATATTTATTATTTATCCAGGTGTAACTCCATTCAATAACTGAACTCGTCTAAATTTGATAGGTTGGAAATTGAAGAAACTGAAATGTAGCTGATAGATTTCGAGTCTAGCTCAATGTCTACTCAATAATTTATTGAAATAAGAAAAGAATTGAAAATATATAAAGTAGTAAGATTTGCCAGAAAATATGAGCAAAAATGCTGACATGAAAATTGTGGAAACATGGAATTCAATTCCAGAAACATACAGATGTCTAAAGAAGATGGCATTTGTTATCTTGATAATATTTTCATCCACATTATGCCTGCGAGTCATTTTCTGAAATGAATAACATTAAAGACATTGTCGGATGACTCAAGCTCAGCTTTGATTCAGCTAAAGTCACACAGTAAGCCCCTAACATAGATTATTTGGCATCATCTTTGTAACAGCAGAAATCACATTAATTTTCCTTCCAGTTAGATAAACTAAAAATGTATAAACGGTCTACTTCCTATTGTAAATAATGATAATTAATATGGGAATATTTAGTATATTTTCATTAATCAGTAAAGACCAAATATTTATGCACTATCATATGTATAAACATGCACAAAATAAGCAAGAGAAAAAAAATAATATTAAAGATTTATTTTGAAAAAATGGCATGCAGATGTACAACTGTTCATCATCGAAGGAGTATGATATTTAAATACTGCAACTGTAAAACAGCCACGTCAGTTACTCCGGTTCATTTTACAAAGAAGATGGAAGATAAGGATTTGAGTTTCCAGTGAAGCAATTAAGGTAAGAGATTCAGCTGCTAGGGACCGGAGAAAGAAATTATTTCAATTTAGCAATATTATGAAAAAGAAAGTTGCTACTCACCATATAGCACAGATGCTGAGTCACAGATAGGCACAACAAAAAGAGTCTCACAATTTAAGCTTTCGGCCATTAAGGCCTTCAGCAGCAATAGAGGACACATATACACACATGCAAATGCAAGTCACACACGACTGCAGTCTCAGGCACTGAAACCACACTGTGAGCAGCAGCACCAATGCATGATGGGAGTGGCACTATATAGTGAGTACCAACTTTCCTTTTCATAATATTGTTACATTCCATCCTGGATTTTCCATCGTTTTGATTAAGAGTACAGAAATAGTGAACAGAATTTTATTGGGGTTGCAAGCTCACTAAACATGATTGTCATAGTCTTTTCAGTAGCACTCACTTTGGCATCCTGAAGGTGAAAATCTTACTGAGTACTGTATAGTGTTTGCCCAGTAATGTACATTACACCATTACTTTGATTTCACTTTCCCACACATCTACTAGCCACAAAGTTCTATTGGTTGGCCAATGTCCTGTTTTTCAACTTTACATGATTAACAGCACATAAATCAGGTCAGTACTCACAAATAACCAATAGTCCAGTATAACCCCAAGGTATCTGGCCATTGGAGTCCACTTAACCTATTCCCCAAATAGCCAGATGAGTTGTAGTACTGGCTTTTGTTGTGAGTTCCATTAAATATGGATTTCCAATGGGCTGCGCTGCCTTCAAGACTTGTACAGGTTCCTTGCAGCTGTTGGTTGCATGTAAGTCTGCTGCTTCTTGTATAATGGGTGGTGTCATCAGTGTATATGGTTTTATTCGCACTTGGCATAGCTGGCAGCTCCACTGTGTAAACAGAGCACAGAACAGAGTCCAGCACTGACCCCTGTGGCACCAGCGATTGTACACCTCTCATTGTACAAGTTGTGTCCTCTGCTCTGAAGATGAAAGTCAGATCCTGTTATTGGATGGCAAAATGATGTGGCAGCATCACATCAATGAAAGAAGAAAGAAAACTTCACAATGCCTTCGGCTTTCTACCCATTCATCGATGTCATCCCAGCATTATCCATTGAGAGTGGCCTTAAGATCTACTGGCTATTTGTATACCCTGTCATGGACTATGCCTCTGCAATATGGGGAAATGTGGCCAAGATGCAGCTACAAAAACTTCAAGATAACACAGAGTAAAGTGATAGGCTGAATCTTCAATGTTCAAGCCAACTTTCCAGCCACATATCTACACAAAGCCGCAGGCAAGCCAGAAGAACTGACGTGGTTGCAGAGGAGGGCCAAGACAGTGTCTGTAAAGTCCTAAAGATCCAACAACAATATCATTAAACAACTCTGGAGATTAAATAATAACCAAGACCCTATAAGCAGCTAACTGCCTTGCTCGACAAGTAATGGAGCCACCATAAGATGACACAACAGTCAGCTAATCTAATGCACCAAGAACGACATCCATACTTTTTGATCCATCAACAACATCTTTTAATATTGTCATAATCTTTATCAATAAACACATTCTTCATAGTGAATAATAATGTTCTCTGAACCTGAAGTTACAATAGGAATAAAACCTAGCTTTGCCCAGTACTTTCTAAGCTACAAAGTTAAAATACATATTTATTTTGAAAAGTAATTTCACTGTAAGTAAGATACTTTGAGACCATAATTTCAAATCATGTATTTAGCTTCAATCATTATGCAAATATAGGTGGTACAGAAAGAGAAAAAGTTATTTTATAATTGTCGGGTAACATACTCATAGCCTATAGGTATTATTGGTTTTTGACAATCAAATCAGATCTTTGTGTGACATGTTCATTAATCTTTTTCATAACTTTCAACTATTTGTCCATTCTGCTTCTGCATGCAATAATTTGTGTAATTTGTGTGTGTGTGTGTGTGTGTGTGTGTGTGTGTGTGTGTGGGTGGGTGGGTGGATGGGTGGGTGGGTGGGTGGGCGGGCGGTTACAGATCTGATTTGTGCCTATGTGTGTGATGAGAGTTAGATGTTATATCTAACATTAGGGAACAAATGGATCATCCGATCAGCAAAGTACTACATTGCACTGACATTGGTAAAAAAGAACAAAAGCCTGAATCCAGAATGAGATTTTCACTCTGCAGCGGAGTGTGCGCTAATATGAAACTTCCTGGCAGATTAAAACTGTGTGCCCAACCGAGACTCGAACTCGGGACCTTTGCCTTTCGCGGGCAAGTGCTCTACCAACTGAGCTACCGAAGCACGACTCACGCCCGGTACTCACAGCTTTACTTCTGCCAGTACCTCGTCTCCTACCTTCCAAACTTTACAGAAGCTCTCCTGCGAGCTTCTGTAAAGTTTGGAAGGTAGGAGACGAGGTACTGGCAGAAGTAAAGCTGTGAGTACCGGGCGTGAGTCGTGCTTCGGTAGCTCAGTTGGTAGAGCACTTGCCCGCGAAAGGCAAAGGTCCCGAGTTCGAGTCTCGGTCGGGCACACAGTTTTAATCTGCCAGGAAGTTTCAAAAGCCTGAATATTCATCAAGGATCTATAAAATGTGTGTTCAAATATGGATCTTTGCTTTGATGTGAACGATGAATTCACAGCCACTAGACAAATTCTCACTTGTACGTAACACTCTGTCGCACCAACAAACATTTAATGGGAAACAGTCCTGGAGCCTGAGAGCCAACAAGCAATAACAAAGATTAACTGAGGTCTGCTAGCACTGCAATTGAGAAAATAAACACTAATGCCTAAAGCAATTTTAAGGTCATCTCCATCTTTCTTTATACAAACTCCACAACCAATTCTTTCTGAAACAGAATTTCAGAGTGATATGTAACATAATTACTTAGAACATTTATTTCCATCAATGAGTAGCTCAAGTCTTTCAGAACTCCCAGGAATTCCCCTGACTTTCCCAGTAAATTCAGTTTCCATAGCAACTCTCAATTCTCCATCAAGCTGCCACCCTGTTATTTGTCATTTTGATGGAATTTGGAAAATTTTCAGACATGCATTGTTTGTAGTGTGAAATAAATTGTTTCGTTCGATCTAATAGATAAACTGTTCTCGATTCAGAATCATTCTTTGTAACTCATAAATTAACCACTGTGTTTGAACTACTTATCAAGACACATTTTGTACAGCGACATGATCAGAAATAATTACTGTGGAACATGTATGCACTGTAAACACCCCGCCTCCAATGTCTGACAACTGAAGGTGCATTTAAAAAACAGGAGACAAGTGTTACAGAAGGAGTACATATTATAAAGAATATATGTAACACTTAAGACTGATCATTTTACTTACCTGCAATTCAGCAAGACTTGCCAAGAAATGCAAATTGTTGGGGAAAACCTCGAGGGCTCTAATAATAGCATCTTGAAGTACAGAAAATGTAAAAGTTGTGTTTCTGCAATGCCACTGTAGCATACAGATATAGCTCTCCCAGAGAGCCTCTGCACGACATCTCTCCCTGTAAAGACACAAAGCTAATATATTTCTCACTTATGAATAACTTAGGGATTCTAATACTTTTGAGGGGTGGAGAGGGGGGGGTTGGTGAGTGGGTGGTGGAATGGGAGCCATGTGCTCCACACTATTTCACACAATGGAAACCATCACATCTGCAGTAAATAGAAACAGTGAGATTTACACAATGAAACATAATTTATGAAAGGTGATAATATCCAGCTTTTGTGGAATAAATAAACACACTCAATGCTGTGTGCAGTTCACTTTTCTTGGGAAATCACATTAAGTTGTCTAAAATACAGAATCATTTAACACGGAGGTGAGGGGTTGTGATGGGAGAAGTGGCAGAGGGAAGGAAGGAGACCAGGAATGGGAGGGAGGGAGAGAGAGGCAGCAATTGCCTGGGATACAAATACGACACAGGGGCCAGCACTGATGGGTTCATGCAGTGCACGGGGATGATGATGAGAAAAAATGTGTTGGAAGAGGTACACAAAAGACAGGAAGAGGAGACTGTGGAAAACGACGTGAGTGCACGCCAAGTGAAGTTGGGAGTTTCCACTATCATGTGTAAGAAACAAATAAATGCGCGGAACAAAAATATTAGTTTTTCATAACTAGACATGCATTCGATCATCAGAAGCAGGGAACTAGAATGATTGTGGAATCCAACAAGGAAATCATCCACAGCACCCTGGTTTAAAGGAAACATACGAATACAGAAACAGGTCAAATATTAACAAACTACTACAGGGGGCAGCTCTCACAAAGCCACAGATATGAGTATGAAGGACTGATATGAGATTCATAGACAACATTCAATAAAATAGACATGAAAAGTTAAGTACACAGGTGGTACAAATTGAAGACAGGGAGGTGTGGGAGAAGGGTGGTGGGGGGAGGGGGATGTTGATGGGGTGAGGAGGTAAATAAGGTAGAAAATTATAAAGGACATTAACTTCAAAAGAAGAGATTATCTTCAGTTTATACAAACTTTATTGTGCAGATTTCCATAAGCAGGACATTGAATTCCATCTATTAATTCCCTGTTACTTCAATGTTCTGCCAAGCACTCAGTCTCTTTCAGTTGTGAATTTGAAGTGACTTCTTTTCTCATGTCTTCCTGTATCTAATGATTGAAGAACTTTTAAAAGTTCCAAATTTTACAGATCCTCCTTTCGGCAGTTTCTAAGTATATGCTTCTCACGTGTCTCAAATAGTGACAAAATTTATTTCAAGCTTCTATGTGGAGGTATAATTTGTAGATCTTAGACAGCTGGAAATCTATTCAGTATCGCCAAGCTGTAGACATGTGCTGGTGAGTCGAGCATATATTTTAAAGTGACTTGGCCTAATGTTAATGTTTTCTGATTATCATAGCCATTACACACAAATTTAAAAGGAGACAAGGAACCTTGTAGTAAGTTCCATACTAAATGAAGTTTACAACTTGTTGCTCGAAAATCAAAGATCAAATACGATTACATGATGAGAACAGATCACAACTCTCAAAGAAGAAGAAAAAAAAATAATCTAGATTTTGGACAGACTTGCATAAAAGAAAACCTGTAAGGCTTTCAGTGGGAAGAGGGGAGAGGTATAAGGTGAAAACAATGGCTACACAGGAGTGGGGGTTAGTAGAGATCATTCTTATATGGGGCAGGTAGGTTGCCTGCAAGGGAAGTGGATTGTTTGGTTGTTTTGTTTTAGGGTGCAAAAACAAATAGGGTCATAGATGCCCATATCAAAACTGTGAAACATGAAGACAAAGGGAGGAGTTAAAAATGACTATACATCAATCCCAATCAATGGAAGATGAGACAGCTAAAAACAGGGATGTGGAGAATGGCCTTTAAAATACACCATAGAGAAATGGAGGTCCAGAACTAAAAATTAAATGGCCTTTGCCGTATTGCTATGGCGGATAAAAAGTAAAATGCGGTTGACAGCTCGTGCATCGTTCACTAAAACAGCCAATAACTCAGACGGCAAATGCAAACAGGAACATAAACAGTTAAAAAAAAGGGCATTCCATCAGGAAATGGACAGTTAAAAGTTGGGCAAAATGTGCACAAAGTGGTGGGGGAGCACCACTTAACAAATAGCAATGGCAAAGAAGACAGTGACCCATATGCAACCAAGTTAGAATGACCTCCTCGTGGTTGGAGGGCTGAGAGGAGGTCGTCCAAGTTGCTGGGAGGGGCTTAATAACCCAGACCTTATTCCCATGAAGGAAGGACCAGTGGCAATGCCAAAGTGACACCACCTCCTGACAGACAGCAACACAGAGATCATCAGAGGGAATATAAGAACCAGTGGGCTGAGGTACAAGGACTGCAGCCTTGGCAGCAGTGTCAGCAGCCTCATTTCTTCTCAGACCAACATGACCAGGAACCCACATAACCATCACAGTGGTTCCATCAAGAGGCTTTGAATGGTGCAGAGAGAGTCTGAGCAGATGACACAATTGAAAAGCCTGTGTCGCCAGATGTACTCCGTGGCCTGATACAGAGCAAAGAGCTCTGCTGTAAATACTGAGCAGTGTGCTGGAAGCTGATACTGAAAAACATTACCGCCAATGATGAAGGCACACCCGACACCACCATAAATCTGAGAGCCATCAGTGTACACGATGGTACTATGACAAAGTTCCATGCTAAGGTCATGAAACTGAAGGTGATAAAGTGAGGCTGGAGTAGTGTCCTTAGGAAGCAAATGAAGGCTAAGGTGAACATAGGCCGTGGCACGAAGCCAAGGTGGTGAAGGGTTCAGCCTACTGGGGAAGTTGCAGGAAGCATGAAATTAATCTGCTGGAGCAAGAGCCAAAAGCGAACTCCGGGAGGTAACAGAGAAGATGGACACAAGCGGTACTGGTGATCAAAGGAGTCACTGAGGAAGCAGGCATAGGATGGGTGGCCATGCATTGCAGACAAATGGGATGGATATCTGCTGAGGAGAAAGTCACAGCAGTAGGACAGCAGTAGTTCGGCAGCTTCTGCATACAGACTCTCAACCGGGCTAGTATAAAAGGTGCCAGTGGCCAAACAGATGCCATGACAGGGGATAGTATTGAGACAGCATAAAAGGTACGGATATGCACATGCATAAACAAAGCACCCTTAGTCCACAATGTTGTTTCGAACGGACAAAGGACCGGTACAAACGGAGAAGAATGGTTCGATCTGCACCCCAGGAAGTACCATTGACAACATGTAGGACACCGAGGGGCCCCTTACAGTTAGCTGCCAAGTAAGACATGTGGGAGAACCAAGAGAGTTTCGTACCAAACAGAAGCCCCAGGAATTCCGTAGTTTCAATGAATGGAAGAGCTGTTGTTGTTGTTGTTGTTGTTGTTGTGGTCTACAGTTCTGAGACTGGTTTGATGCAGCTCTCCATGCTACTCTATCCTGTGCAAGCTTCTTCATCTCCCAATACACACTGCAGCCTACATCCTTCTGAATCTGTTTAGTGTATTCAGCTCTTGGTATCCCTCTACAATTTTTACCCTCCACGCTGCCCTCCAATACTAAATTGGCGATCCCTTGATACCTCAGAACATGTCCTACCAATCGACCCCTTCTTCTTGTCAAGTTGTGCCACAAATTCCTCTTCTCCCCAATCCTATTGAATACCTCCTCATTAGTTATGTGATCTACCCACATTAACTTCAGCATTCTTCTGTAGCACCACATTTCAAAAGCTTCTATTCTCTTCTTGTCCAAACTATTTATCGTCCACCTCTCACTTCCATACATGGCTACACTCCATACAAATACTTTCAGAAACGACTTCCTGACACTTAAATCTATACTCGATGTTAACAAATTTCTCTTCTTCAGAAACGCTTTCCTTGCCATTGCCAATCTACATTTTATATCCTCTCTACTTCGACCATCATCAGTTATTTTGCTCCCCAAATAGCAAAACTCCTTTACTACTTTAAGTGTCTCATTTCCTAATCTAATTCCCTCAGCATCACCCAACTTAATTCGACTACATTCCATTATCCTCGTTTTGCTTTTGTTGATGTTCATCTTATATCCTCCTTTCAAGACACTATCCATTCCGTTCAACTGCTCTTCCAAGTCCTTTGCTGTCTCTGACAGAATTACAATGTCATTGGCGAACCTTAAGGTTTTATTTCTTCTCCATGGATTTTAATCCCTACTCCAAATTTTTCTTTTGTTTCCTTTACTGCTTGCTCAATATACAGATTGAATAACATCAGGGAGAGGCTACAACCCTGTCTCACTCCCTTCCCAACCACGGCTTCCCTTTCATGTCCCTCGACTCTTGTAACTGCCATCTGGTTTCTGTACAAATTGTAAATAGCCTTTCGCTCCCTGTCGTTTACCCCTGCCACCTTCAGAATTTGAAAGAGAGTATTCCAGCCAACATTGTCAAAAACTTTCTCCAAGTCTACAAATGCTAGAAACGTAGGTTAGGAAGAGCAACACACCCAAAATGTAAAGATGGTGGGAGAAACCAATTGCGTCCCCAGACATTCATACAAATGGTTTTGTCGGGGGAAAAACGAAAGCCCCGGTCGATGCTCCATGAGCAAAGATGATCGAGACATCGCTGAAGACACCGCTCATCGAGACAAGTCCATGGAGAACTGCAATATATGGCAAAATTGCCAACACAAAGGGAGCTGGAGGTGCCCAGCAGGAGACAGGTCATTGTAGGGTTAATGACGATAGCAAAGAGGATGACGGAACCCTGAGGCACACCGTTTTCCTGAATAAAGGTGCCCGACAAGGCAGACCCACACATACCTTGAAAACTTGTTCTTTTAAAAATTATTCAAGGAAACAGGGCAGGCAGCCATGGAATCCCCACATATAGAGAGTAGTACAAAGGGTACCAGTTCTCCAGCAGGTGTAGGCTTTCTCCAAATCAAAAAAAAAAAAAACATGGCCACAATATAGTTTTGACTATGAGTATAGAAATAGTGAATAGAATTTTATCGGGGTTGTAAGTTCATGAAACATGATGTCACAGCCTCTTCTTCAGTAGCACATCAGTCTGTCATCCTGAAGCTGAAAATCTTATTAAGTACTGCGTGGTCTTTGCCCTGTAATGTACACTATACCAGAGCTTTGATTTCCCTTTCCCACACATTTATTAGCCACAAAGTTCTATTGGTTGGACTATGTCCAGTTTTCCAATTTTGTATGATTAACAGCACATAAATCAGGTCAGTGCTCACAAATAACTGATAGTATAGCATGACTCCAAGGTATCTGGCCATTGGAGTCCATTGAATCTGTTCCCCAAATAGCCATATGAGTCATAGTGCTGGCTTTTAGCATTTTGTGAGTTGCATTAATTCTGACTTGCCACTGGGCTGCCCGACTTCAAGATTTGTCCAGGTTTCTTGCAGCTGATGATTGCATGTAGCAATCTGTTTCTTGTACGATGGGTGGTGTCATCAGTGTAAATGACTTTATTAACTCTTGGCATTGCTAGCAGCTCCAATGTGTAAACAGAGTATAGTGCAGAGTCCCTGCAGCACCAACGATTGTACACTTCTGATACAAGCCTTCAGTATAATCTCCATTCTTGCTTATGACAGCTTCCCAACATTTTGGCAACTTCTGTATTCTGGAATGGGTCACCTTCATTGTTGAGCTTTCTGACTATTCAGGCCACCTCACTGGGAGCTTCATCAATCACATCAAACCATTTACCACAGAGTTGTTCCTTCAATTTGGAAAACACATCAAAGTCTGGTGGGCTCATATTAGGACTGTACATTGTGTGGGGAAGTATTTCCCACCCATTTTTGTAGGGTGTTTCTCTCATCAGTAGGGCAATATGCTGTCTTGTATTATCTTACAGAACGAAGGAATCAGATGTAGTGCAAAACATTTTCCAGGAACAGCTTGTTGTGCGTGCCTGTTACAGATGTCCCCTGTGACACTCTATTTACAGTTATGACTCCACTCGTGTTGTCTGTAAAGATCATCATGAGTTTCACCTTTAATTGGTGGCAGCAGAATTTTTTCAGGCGTGGAGGGTCAGAGCTTCTCCACTGTAATAACTCAAACACCAGTTCTAGCTCAAAATCTCATATCCAGGTTTGACCAAGGGCAACATTCCTTTTCAGAAACTGTTCTACTTCTGTTTTATAACATTGGAGCAATTCTTTAGCAATTCTTTTGCGCCTGCTTTCTGCTCTTCACTTAGATTATGTGAAACCCAACCTGATAGCATCTTTTCTCATCTTTAACTTTTCAGTTATGATTCTGTAAACTGGATTGTCAGACATTCTGACTTCATATGGAATTTTCTCCTATGTTTTTAATCAATCATCTCTCAAAAGTAATTAATAATAACCTGAGACATTTAGGCTGTTGCAGTTGATGGCCTCCCATTTCTTGGGTTGTCCTGAGTGCTTACCCAACTTTCATGGAAATGAGCAGCCCACCAGGATACTGTGCTCCGATTCAGTTCTCTATTCCCACACACCTCTCTCAATTCACTGTCAATTTCTTTTGGGTTCTTTCTATGCAGGGATTCAATTTTGATGTAGGAATTCTGGTCACTACATGTAATCCAATATGACTCAGTTTAAGCTTCCATTTTAAAACTGAGTCACTCATGACACAGCCACATGAGCCAGAAAACACATGCAAGACCATACACCTAAAGTCTCCCTCACAACCGACATGAATTTCAACTTGATCATGCCACCATAATGGTCATGCATATGCAGTGTGCAGGACTTTTGAAATGACCATTATTGGAATGAGAGGGCACGCATTTTCGCTGTAGAAGAATTGCTGCATTTTGCACCAAGCACATTGTAACTCCTTCACTTCTCTTCCTGCCATCCAAGAGCAAGTATGGGCTCCCTGTAACAGTGTGTCATCCCGCACCGTCAGTCAGAGGCTATGCATAGGTTCCAATAATGAAATGTTGACAAACTGGCAGCACGTTTCAGAAGAGAACTTTCAAGTTATGACAATGCTTTCTTTTGAAAAACTTTTCAATGGTGTGTGGTTCCCGAGCTGTCGTTACTTTAATCAATTAGATTTCTATTTTATTAAAATTTATGCCATGGCCAGGACTTGAACCCGGGTCTCCTGCTTAGCAGGCAGATGTGTTAGCCGTTACAACATCACAGCAGCATTAGTAACACAGCTGCATGTGAAACCCTAGCCCAGTGCCCTCCCTAATACAAACTTCACTTCACGCATTCAGCCTATTTCCCCTTTCTGAAATCGTCAAACGCGGGTTCAAGTCATGGTCGTGGCACAAATTTTCATTCATTTCTCCAGCTTTTGTCATTATCGTAAATAACGCTGAGATTCTTATGTCTCAAGGAAAATATTTAATTATATGAGATCAAAACTTCCTGGCAGATTAAAACTGTGTGCCCAACCGAGACTCGAACTCGGGACCTTTGCCTTTCGCGGGCAAGTGCTCTACCAACTGAGCTACCGAAGCACGACTCACGACTCACGCCCGGTCTCACAGCTTTACTTCTGCCAGTATATCGTCTCCTACCTTCCAAACTTTACAGAAGCTCTCCTGCGAACCTTGCAGAACTAGCACTCCTGAAAGAAAGGATATTGCGGAGACATGGCTTAGCCACAGCCTGGGGGATGTTTCCAGAATGAGATTTTCACTCTGCAGCGGAGTGTGCGCTGATATGAAACTTCCTGGCAGATTAAAACTGTGTGCCCGACCGAGACTCGAACTCGGGACCTTTGCCTTTCGCGGGCAAGTGCTCTAAGTTTGGAAGGTAGGAGACGAGATACTGGCAGAAGTAGTGAGACCGGGCATGAGTCGTGCTTCGGTAGCTCAGTTGGTAGAGCACTTGCCCGCGAAAGGCAAAAGTCCCGAGTTCGAGTCTCGGTCGGGCACACAGTTTTAATTTGCCAGGAAGTTTCATATCAGCGCACACTCCGCTGCAGAGTGAAAATCTCATTCTGGAAACATCCCCCAGGCTGTGGCTAAGCCATGTCTCTGCAATATCCTTTATTTCAGGAGTGCTAGTTCTGCAAGGTTCGCAGGAGAGCTTCTGTAAAGTTTGGAAGGTAGGAGACGAGATACTGGCAGAAGTAAAGCTGTGAGACCGGGCGTGAGTCGTGATTTGGTAGCTCAGTTGGTAGAGCACTTGCCTGCAAAAGGCAAAGGTCCCGAGTTCGAGTCTCGGTCGGGCACACAGTTTTAATCTGCCAGGAAGTTTCATATCAGCGCACACTCCGCTGCAGAGCGAAAATCTCATTCTGGATATGAGATCAATTTTAAAAAATGAGATCGAGAGAGAGAGAGAGAGAGAGAGAGAGAGAGAGAGAGAGAGAGAGAGAGACGTGTGGTACTTAAAAAATAAGCAATCAGAAACTAATACAATAACTGGCAAAAGATAATATCAAAACTGGCCAATAACAGTACCAAAACTGACAAAAAATGGCACCAGAAATGTCAAAAAGTATTAGAAAACTTCTCAAAAAATAATAACAACATTGGTAAAAAAAAAGCACTAATAAAGGCAAAAGTAGCCTTGAAATTGGCAAAGTTAGCATTTAAAATGACAAAAATAGCACCAAGTATGCAAAATAACAATACCAAAATTTGAAAAATTAATGCTGAAATTGCTAAATATTAACACCAAAACTGGCCATAAAATAAAATTATTTTTCTCACCCCTTTTGTGTTCTATCATATTCCTTTCCCCCATTTCAGTCCAGAACTGCCTAATGCTCCATCTATAACCCTCCTTAATCTGAAACATTTTTACAATTTCTTCAGTTTTAATCTGCAGTTCATAACCAATAAATTATGGCCTGAGATCACATATGCCCCTGGAAGTGTCTTACAATTTAAAATCTGGTTTCAAAATCTTTGCTTATCATGACATAATCAGTCTGAAACCTTCCAGTGTCTCTAAGTCTCCTCAACGTATACAGTGTTCTTATGTGATCCTTAAACCAACACACAACCATACACCAGACAATATAAATTTTCCCTGAAAGATGCCATGCAGGAAAGAAAATTGTGAGTGCCAATAGCAAATATTTTCTATAAGAAACAAAATCATTGTTTCTGCAGTTGCAGGTTTTCATCAACCATTTCTAATCGATAAAATAAAACAATCAATTTTGAACAAAGGAAAATCCAGTATAGAATAATGACAGTATTAGGGAAAGAGTAGATGGCTATTCATGCTATGGAGGAGATGCTGAGTCACAGACGGGCACAACAAAAAGACTGCTATACATTTAAGCTTTCACCCAAAATACGTTCTTCTAAAGTAGTAAACACACACATCATTCACACAAGTACAACTTGCACACACGACCACTCTCTCTGGCCACTGAAGTTGAACTGTGTACAGCAACTGCACATGGTGGGAGGAGCAATCAGTGGGTTGTGGGTGTAAAGAGAAGCCTGGGGTGGGGAAGTGGAGGGATAGGAGGGTAGTGGTGGGGGAAGGTGGAGTGATGCAGGTAGGTGCTTGCAGGGGTGTGGTGGGACAGGACAGGGCTGCTAGGTGCAACTGGGAATTTTGAGGGAGGGGGGAGGGAAAAGGAGAGAAGTATACAACGGGAAAGAGACTAGTGAGTGTGTTGGTGCAATAGAAGGGTGTGTAGTACTGGAGTGGGAGCAGCGAAGGGGATAGGTAGGTAAAGTCATGCATGAAAACTGACAAGCTGTCTGTCCACATGAATGCCTCTGACAAACTGTGTCCAACAGATTGCTGGACTACCCAGTTGCTGAACATGCTGCCCAGCACAATGTGCTTCACTTCAATAACTGCTTCACAGCATGTGCCATCTGGATCCTTGCTATCAACACCAGTTTTTCTGAATTGTGCAGGTGGGAACTCTCCCTGCACAATCTCCTATGTTCCCATAACCCCTCTGGCCTCAACATTTGCCAATCCCTGTCCTTCACTACCTATCCCCTTCCCTGCTACCACTCCAGCACTACAGAACCTTCTACTCCACCAATGAACCCAACAGCCTTTTCTCCTCCTCTTCTTCTCTCCTTTCCCTCTCTCCTTTCCCACCCGCTCTCAAAGCTCCTCACAGCACATGGCAGCCACATCCTGTCTTCACCATGCCCCTGCATGCTCAACAAGCAGCACAACACCTTGCCTCACCCATACCCTGCTGTTGCACTCTCAGTTCAAACAGAATGTGCAAAAGTTAGTAGAGATTCATGGAACTTTGAAAAGATCAATGTGCAAAGCATACAACTACCACCATCATACTTTAGCGCAAGATCTGCCCGAGAAAATACTGGTCCTACGTAAAATCACTTCAGCCAGTCATTCTTGACCAGTCCAGTGCAGCAGTAGGATATAACAAAAGGAAAACAAAAGTTTTAAATTTCATGTTTAAGAAATTATTCATACAGCAGAATCATACAAGCATATCTTCATTTGACTATCACACAGACTCTGATATGGACGATGTAGTAACACGCATCCCTAGCACAGAGAAACTATAGAAAGAGTTGAAAACGAGCAAGTCATCAAGTTCAAAAGAAATTCCAATTTAGTTTTACAAAGAGTACCAGATCCAAAAAGAATCCCAATTTGATTTATGAAGAGTACTCTACAGCATTGGCCCCTTGCTTAGTTTACGTTTATCGTGAATCTCTCACCCAGTGCAAAGTTCCAAGTGACTGGAAAAAAGTGTAGGTGACTCCTATATATAAAAAGGGTAAAAGAATATCATGGACCAATATCCTTAACAACAGTTTGCTGTGGAATTCTTGAACATATTCTGAGTTCAAATATAATAAAATTCCTTGAGACCCAAAAGATTCTGTCCCCAAATCAGCAACAGTTATAGGAAGCACCACTTGTGCGAAACTCAGCTTGCCCTTTTCTCACATGAAATACTGTGAATAAGGGCAAGATCAGATTTCATATTTCTAGATTTCTGGAAAGCATTTCACATGGTGCCCCACTGAAGACCATTAATAGTGGTACAAGCTATGGAATAAGTCCCCAGATATATGAGTGCTCGTAGACCTCTTACGCAATAAAATTTAGTATATTGTCCTCAACAGTAAGTGTCCTACAGAGACAAGTATATCATCAGGAGTGTCCCAGGAATGAGTAACGGGACTGCTATTACTCTCTACATACGTAACTGATCTGACAGACATGATTAGCAGCAATCTGGGTTCTTTGCTGGTGATGCTGTGGTTTACAATAAGGTGTTGAAGCTGAGTGACTGTAGGAGGATACAAGGAGACTTAGACAAAAATTGTAGTTGGTGTGATGAATGGCAGCTAGCTCTAAATGTAGAAAAATGTATGTTAATGCATACGAGCAGGAAAAACAGACTTGTAATGTTCGAATACAGTATTAGTAGTGCCCTGTCATGTCATTTAAATATCTGGGCATAATCTTGCAAAGAGATATGAAATGGAACAAGCTTATGAGGATTGTGGTACAGAAGGCGAATGGCTGACTTTAGTTTATTGGGGGAGTTTTGGGAAAGTGTGCTTCATCTTTAAAGGAAACCACATCTAGGACTCTAATGCAACCTATTAATGAGTACTGCTTGCATGTTTGGGAACTGCACCAAGTCAGATTACAGGAAAATGTTGAAACAATTCAGAGGTGGGCTGCTGGGTTTGTTACCAATAGATTCGAGCAACACGCAAGTGTTCTGGAGTTGCTATGGGAACTCAAATGGGAATCCCTGGAGGGAAGGCAACTTTTTTAAGACCACTATTGAGAGAAAATTTAGAGAACCGATATTCAAAGATGATTGTAAAACAATTCCACTGCCACAAACATACATTTTGTGTAAGAATCATGAATGTAACATTAGAAATTAGGGCTCATATGGAAGTACATAGATAGTCATTTTTCCCTTGCACTATTGTGACTGGAACAGAAAAGGAAATGACTAGTAGTGATACAGGATACCATCTGCCACACATTGCATAGTGGCTTTCAGAGTATGTAAATAGATCCCTCCGCTTCAACACTCCATGCCTCCTCCTTACCCCCCACCACCCATGCCAGACTACATCTCCCATTAGGTGCAGTTACACATATTCCAGCCGCAGTGGCCAGAGAAAGTGGTCATGTGTATGTGTGTTGTGCTTGTGTGAATCTACATCTACGTATACTCCACAAGCCACCATATAGTGTGTGGTGAATGGTACCCTGTGCCACTACTAGCCATTTCCTTTCCTGTTCCACTCGAAAATAGAGTGAAGGAAAAACGACTGTCTATATACCTCCATATGAGCCCTAATTTCTCATGTGTTATCTTCAGGGTCCTTAGCACACTGTATGATGGTGACCTTCCGTCCAGGGATTCCCGTTTGGGTTTCTGGAGTATCCCCATACTTGGTGTTGTTCGAATCTACCGGTAACAAATCTAGCAGCCCACCTCTGAACTGCTTCAATGTTCTCCTTCAGTTCTACCTGGTGCAGGTACCAAACACTCGAGGAGTGTTCAAGAACTGGTTACTGATTGCACCAGTGTCCTATATTCAGTCTCCTTTACAGATGAACCACACTTTCCTAAAATTCTCTCAATAAACTTCATAAGTCAACCATTCGCTTTCCCTATGACAGTCCTCACATACTCATTTCATATCATACCACTTTGCAGTGTTATGTTCACACATTTAAACGATGTGACTGTGTCAAGCAGTACACTACTAATGCTGTATTCTGACACTACAGGTTTGTTTTACCTACTCATGTGCATTAACTTACATTTCCCACATTCAGACCTAGCTGCCGTTCATCACACCAACTGGAAATTTTGTCTAGGTCATCCTGTATCTTCCTACAGTCACTAAACTTTGACACCTCACCATACACCATGGCATCTTCAACAACCAACCACAGACTGCTGACCACTGCATGTGCCAATCATTTATATATAGAGAACAACAGCGGTCCTATCACATTTGCCTGGGGCACTCCTGACATTGCCCATGTCTCTTACGAACAGTCGCCATTGAGAACAACATACTTGGCTCAATTACTTAAGAAATTTTCGAGCTACCCACACATCTGTGAACTTATTCCATATGTCTGTACCTCCGTTAACAGCCTGCAATGAGGCACTGTATCAAATGCTTTCTGGGAATCTAGAAATATGGGACCTGCCTGTTGGCCTTCATACATAGTTCACATAATATCATGTGAGTACAGGACAAGCAGAGTTTCACACATGTGATGCTTTCAAAAACCATGGTATTTTTTGGACATAAGCTTCTCATTCTGAAGAAAATTTATTATATCCAGACTGAGAATATGTTCAAGGATTCTGCAGCAAACCGAAGTTATGGATATTGTCTATAATGTTGCGGGTTCGGTCTTTTACCCTTCTTATATACAGGAGGTGCCTGCACTTTTTCCAGGTTGCAAGGCACTTTGTGCTGGGTGATAAATGTTAGCTAGATAAGAGGACAATGCCATAGAGTACCCTTTGTAGAAACAAATTGGGATTCCATCCAGATCAGATGAGTTGTTTGCTTTCAAATCTTTGAGTTGTTTTCTACATCAGCGATGCTTATTACTGTCATCCATACAGAAGTCTGTTCGATGGTCAAATGACAGTACTGGACATTCTCCTGTGTAAATGATGTCTTGAATGTGAAATTTAAAAATTCAGTTTTCGTTTTGCTACCTCCAACTGCCACACCAGCCTGGTCAACAAGGGACTGAGTGGAAGCCTCAGACCAGAATTTTATCAGGTTTTCTCACAGATCTTTGGCTAAGGTATCATGGTGTCTTTTCACAGACACAAACCTTTGCTTGTCTTCATTTATGCGTCCTCTTTTGAACTGTGAGTGCAATAGCCTCTGCTTCCTCAGCAACTTCCAAATTTCATTATTAAACCATGGTGGGTCTTTTTCATCCTTTATCCACTCACTATGCACATAACTCTCCACACCATGGTTTACAATCTGCTTAAACTTTGCCCATAACCCCTCTGTGTCCACCTTACTAGAACTAAGTGAAATTTTTATCTGCTCTATCTGGCAGAAACACTCTCTTAGCCTTCATGCCTGATTTATTAACTTTAGTAACCATAGTTACTATAATGACATCATGATTGTTAATCCCTGTTTCTATACTGACACTGTTGATAAGATTTGGCCTATTTGCAGCTACATGTCTTAAGATATTTCCATTGCATGGGGGCTGTTGAGCAAGCTGCTCAAGTCAGTTTTCAGGAAACATGTTCAAAAGTACTTTGCACAACTGTCTATCTGCATCCCCACAATGACTCCATAAACATCCCAATGAATACTTGGTAGGTTAAAGTTGCCTCCAATTCGTATTGCATGATCTGGGTACTTATGTGCTACTGACAGCAGACTTTCTTTGAATGACTCTAGAACTGTGACAGGAGATTGGGTGTCCAGTAAAAAATTCAACAAGTAAACTCACCTAGACCTGTTATAGGCGACCACATAACTTCACTGTCTCATTCAACTTCAACCTCAATGGAGACAATATTTTTGTCAGCTGCAATGAATACTCCCCCTCCTATGGCCTCTAATCTGTCTTTCCGATATATGAGGTGTGATTTAAAAGTTTTAAGAATGGATCCGCTACTGCTTACTGGTCTGACGGGCAGGAATATGGAGGGTGGGGAGTGAGTCATTGCATTGTCCTTGAACGCCGTCTGACAGGAAACTGCCAGGATACTGGCAAAGTTTCGTTATCACAGTGTAAATGCATACAGATTGTGGAAAAGTGTGTGAAGTGATGTACCAACTGGCCAGCAAAATGGAAGCAGACAGATGGACACTAACAGAAAAAAGCTGCCCATATTGACATAACCCAACACCCAGCATTATGCTAGAAACAGGCACGTAACTTTCAAAAAACCACCTGAAGATGAACCTGAAAAGATTTGAAAACCAGTTCATTGAATAACATATAACTACTCAAAAAAGTGACTGGCTGCAGTTTTATGTACTTGACGTACCGCAAAGTTGAATGTGATGATTACCCTCGGCAAATCAGTCAAAATAGCACAGATTATCAGTATTGGTGTACTTGCTTGTTGCTGATAATTTCTGTCTTCTCCTTATGCGAAACTCATACCTGTTTCTGTGACCTTATCCCTCAACAAGAGGAGGACAAATTTGTGTTCCTGAGGTACCACTTAGAATTATAAATTTTTCTGCATTGTGAACTTCTACATCTCATCATAATTATGTGTTTGCAGCCATCTTATAACTTATACTGAGCCAATCCGACGCTAATCACCTTCTAGTAGTTCACTAACGCTGAAATTAAGCAACACACTAAACCAACTTGTGGAATTTTACAATCATGAGAGCTCTAGATCTGTTAATTTTTTAATCACTCATGTATATGTTCTTCAGAGTATTGAGTTTCTGCTACTCACTTTGTTACAAGGTCTCCCGAGCCTTCAAATTTTGGAATCAGTTTTTCAAAGAGAGCGGTTGCTGCCAATGGTGACTCTGTGAGGTATACCATCCAAGCATGGCACGTTACCCAGTCTACAGCAGCATCAGGCAACAATATTTCACTCCCATCTGTATCCCCAGATTGAGAATCATTCAGCAACTCAGCACCAATATGGACGAACTTGGAAGCAGCTTCTGTAATTCTGAAAAATATTGCATCTGAAAGCCTACATTGAGAAATGGTTTATGTGTAACATGCTTCAATTTCTTTATTAAATCACAACCTCGTTCAGTAATATATACAAGTGTCCTACATAACAAAACAGAAGTAACATAATATCACCACATTTTGTCTTTGTAAATGAGAGTCTGATATTTACAAAAGGTACATTCTGTGTTCTACAGATCTAATTTCATGGAAGACAAGTTCAAAAACCAGGACAATGTTCCAACTGATGTTTTTTATTTATTTCCGAGTATATTCCTCTGAATCTGATTGATGAGTAGTTTCAAAGAGAAATAAGAAAATAATAAAGAGTGCAATACAAACAATACATTTCAAGACTGGCAAGCTAAACTGCAAGTGCAATGTGTACTCATCCACAGCCTGCAAATGTGTACAACTCTTGTGTATGTAAATTAAAACAGCAAGATAATTATATTCACTATTTTCCATATTTGTATGTTTTTTGTACATAAATATTTCAATATTTAATCAGATCACAAATTTCCCTTTATTTTACAAACTGCATTTGCAGCATTGTATATGACTTCCAATATTTATAATTCTATTACCATGTTCCATACACTTTTGAGTATAAAATACAGTTACTGAAATCTGCTAAATGAATAGTGTTAAGCAAAGTTCGAAACTTGTCCTGGTAAGTATTCTTAGAGAATATGAATTAACTATCACATGTTGTACACTAACCCCTGACAGTGATTGTTCATGTGTGATAATACCACAAAATATCCCATAATGATAGCCAAATGGTAACCTCTCATTCCCTATAGACTTCCATTTATTCCACAGGCTCACAATGACCCAGTTGGGTGACCATTCAAGAAAGTGAAGATCTTATATATTTTGTAAATTTTGTTTAATAATGAAATTTTATGAGAAAAATTAAGCAATAAGTGTAATTATGCTTTGGTGAGCATTCAACACCAAATAACAAGACATAGAAAATAGAAACTGGTTGATACGATTTACACAAGTTTGATCTTCGTTAAAGGTTTGAATTACAATGTTCGCAGCCAGTCATAGTCACGTGGTAGCAAATATTTTATCAAGTGCACATACTGGCACATAGGTGATGACATTTCACTTCTTACAAACATTCAGATATTTTCAATAATAGTGTCCTTGAAAATCATCAAATACACTAAGCTATTTGCAGCTACACTAAGCTATTTGCAGTTACTGATTACCTGCTGTCTTGTGCCATTCCACTCAGCATCTATATTTACAATGCAGTATACACCCACTAAAATTAAATAGTTGAACATAATGAGCAGCTTTTGTTTTAACTCTGCTATTTCTCCAACATGCAGTATTTCCACAATTTATTCTTATTACGCTCATTTCTGAGAACGATGTTTGTTCCCATCAGTGCCTTCTGATTGATGTCATTTTGCCCACCCTTTAACTTACATACTGATGACAGGTAATGATTTGTGCACCATAATTTGATTATTGTCTGTAAAAATCCACAGTCAATTCTTACACACAGTTCTTATTTTCTTCTCCATGGAATGGATTTTCCTTCATTTACGTATATTTCTTAGACATTTTTTGTTCCCTGTTATGTTAAAGGTAACTTTTAAAGTTCCAGCAAATTAATATTCACTGTGTGCTCTAGATATCTTTACATGCATCAGCCTTGCTACAGTAGAGCTTATCTAGCAGCCAATAAGTAGACAATCGCTGTTTCTCTCGGCTTCACAAAGAAACTTTCATCTCTGTTTATTAGTTAAAGCTGCATGATTATACGCAGGACTAGAAAAGTGTCTCAAAGTAGCCTCATTTACTTTTTACAATATCCTATCCAAGACTAATAACATGGCTATCTCTTTGCATGGCACAAACAAATCATCCTATACTAGTTTCCACACTTTAGCTATTATCTATTCAGTGCCTGTAGAACCAGGCTAACCTGAGGGGATGGGAAAGAGGGAGAGGGCATGGCTACTCCTCCTTAAAGGTGAAGTTGTGCTCTTCAGTCTGAAAACTGGTTTGATGCAGCTCCCCATCCTAAAACATCCTGTGCAAGCCTCTTCTTCTCTGCATAACTTTTGCAACCTAAATCCACTTGAACCTGCGTACTGAAGTCAAGTCTTGGTCTCACTCTACAATTTCTACCTCTCACACTTCACACTACCTCTCACATTTCAGTAGCACAATATTTCAAATGCACCTCTTCTATTTTTGTCTATACTGTTCACTGTCCACATTTCATTTCAATGTAAGGCTACAATCCAGCAAATACTTTCAGAAAAGATATCCTAATACTTACACCTGTATTATTACATGCTAACAAATCTCTTTTTCATAAATCAAACAATGGAAAATCCAGGATGGAATTTAACAACATTAGAGAAGGAAAGTTGCTACTCAGCATTTAGTGAAGATGCTGAGCCACAATAGGCACAACAAAAAATTTGCACAATTATAGCTTTCAGTAATTAAGGCCTTTGTCAGCAATTGACACACATACACACATATACACTCACACAAATGCAACCTGCACACACGTCTTCAGTTCAGACATATGAAACCACACTGCGAGCAACAGCACCAGTGCATGATGGGAGTGGCGACTGGGTGGGGAAAGGGAGGGATAGTATGGTGGGGGTGGCGGACAGTGAAGTTCTGCAGTTTAGACGGAGGGCAGGAGAGAATGTGTGTGTGTGTGGGGGGGGGGGGGGGGGTGTAAGTAGCAGAAAGGAGAAAAATAAAAATAAAAAGAAATTAAAAGACTGGGTGTGGCAGGGAAATGATGGCTGTGTAGTACTAGAGTGGGAACAGGGAGGGGGCTGGATGTGTGAGGACAGTGACTAACGAAGGTTGAGGCCAGGAGGGTTATGGGAACGTAGGATGTGTTGCTGGGAAAGTTCCCACGTGTGCAATTCAGAAAAGCTAGTGTTCGTGGGAAGGACCCATATGGCACAGGCTGTGAAGCAGTCATTGAGATGAGGGATATCATGTTTGGCAGCGTGTTCAGCAACGGGGTGGTCCATTTACAAACTAATCACTCTCCCTGCATCAGTTCCCATATTTTTCCGTGTTATCTCCCGCACCTTTCCAGTGCCACACAATCTTGTATCTCTACCTATGAACCCTTCCCCAGCCCCCACACTTCCTATGTTCTATCCCTGTTTGCACCCACTAAATCCACCTCATCAAGCCACTTTGCTGTCCCCCTTCTTCACACTAATCTGCTCTCAAACCTGCTACCAACAGTAACAAACACATATTTATTAATTATTAGTTATTCTCTACTTTGAGCCTTGTGACTTCTTGCTAATTTTAGTGAGTTTTTCATCTTCCGCTATTGCCGTCTTCCTCAGATTTCATCTCGTTTTTTCCCCTTGTGCATCCATTTCGTCCTTTCCATGATTTCTCACACGTATTTGGGTGTATTTTTGCGTAATTTTTCAGACGTAATTCTACTTTTTTACATAATTTTTCGCATTTTTTGCACCACCATGGATCCTTACTCTTGCCATCTGCGTCAATACAGAAAAATTTCCTTATCCCTAGTCAGATCCCAGTCCCACATACTGTTCCTGTGTTGTTGCTTGTCTCATGAAATCACTAATGGCCTTACCACCAAATTACCCATCTCGGGTTGCCACCCCTCCTTCCACAATGACCTCCACCTGTTCAGATTCCGCCAATCCTTAGCCCTCACCAACATAGTCCTGCAAAACCATATCAACCAAGCCCAATCCTCCTTGCAGTAACTTCTCTCCATTTGCAAAATTCTCCTGCTATGTAATCCAAAATTCCTGGAACCCATAACACACATTGAAATTCTTGCCATGCAGGAACTTGAGCAACATGCAAAACGCCACCTCAAAAAGCTCTCCATCCTGCTCACTTCCTATTCCCGCCTTGGAGTACCAGTACCTACAACAACCTCCAAACCTCTCCCATGGCCCCTCATAGCTGACAAATCCTGTCTCACAGACCTACTACACTTAACCCACCCTCCAAAACTCCCTCCCACCACCACAGAACCTGGAACCTAAACAGACCCACAACACAGTCATGAACCTTTCCTCCAGAAGCATTAGTCCCACAAAAATATCAGTCTTTTCCAAAGGCCTCACCTTTTGCCCCACTCCCAAATTCAATCATGCAGGACTTGTTAAAGGCCTTCTCTCCTTCTCCCAGTCCCTACAGTGGAAACACTTTTTCATCACCAATCAGACTCAACCAAAGACCAATATTGAACCTTGCCTAACTCAGTTCACTCCTCTATCCTACCGTGATCCACCCCCGCTGCCTCCAAACCACCCCGTTAACTTTCCAGAATTTCTTAACCTCGAACCTTGCCTCACCATCATTCCCCAAATCCCTCAACAGGCAAACTAACCTTACATCTGCAGAAAGAACCACAGTCCACCATCTAAAAACTGATTCTGACCTTATAATCCTACCAGCAGACAAAGGCTCCACCACCGTTGTTTTGAACTGTAAGGATTACCTTGCGGAAGGACTCTGTCAGCTGTCAGATACTTCCACCGACAAACCTTGCCACAGTGACCCCATTCCAGTAATCCAGCAGGATCTCCAGTCACTACTCAAGTCCTTAGGCCCATCCCAGAACCTCTCCCGAGAGTCCATCTCTCTACTTATCCCTACCAACCCCCACACTCCCACCTTCTACATGCTTCCTAAAATCCATAAACCCAACCACCCAGGACAATCTATTGTGGCCGGTTACTGTGCCCCCACTGACAGTATCTCTGCTCTCGCACACCAGTACCTTCAACCTATTACCCAGAACCTATACTCCTAAACAAAAGATACCAACCATTTCCTCCACCAACTCTCCACAGTTCCTGTCCCTTTACCACACGGTGCCCTGCTCGTCACTATTGATGCCACCTCTCTGTACACTAACATTCCTAACGCCCATGGCCTTACTGCTACTGAACACTACCTTTACAGATGCCCTATGGATTCCAAACCAACAACATCTTTCCTAATCACCATGACCAACTATACCCTCACCCACACTTACTTCTCCTTTGAAGGCATTATCTACAAACAAATCCGGGGTACGGCTATGGGCACCTGCAAGGTACCATCCTATGCCAACCTATTTGTGGGCCATCTAGAGGAATCCTTCCTAAAAACCCAGAATCCTAAACCCGTCACCTGGTTCAGATTCATTGATGACATCTTTGCTACCTGGATTGAAGGTGAGGACACCCTATCCACATTCCTCCAGAACCTCAACAATTTCTCCTCTGTTGCTTCACCTGGTGCTACTCAACCCATCATTCCTAGATGTTGACCTCCACCTCAGAGAGGGTTACATCAGTACCTCCATCCATATCAAACCTACTAACCACCAGCAATACCTCCACTTCAACAGTTGCCACCCATTCCATACCACGAAGTCCCTTCCATTCTGCCTAGCCACCCATGGTCGTCACATTTGCAGTGACAAGCAGTCCCTCTCAAAATATACCGAGGGTCCACTGAAGCCTTCACTGACCATAATTATCCTCCTAACCTTGTACAAAAGCAGATCTCCTGTGCCTTATCTTTCCAGTCTCCCACCATCTCCCAAAGTCCCACAGTCTGGTCACAGTGGAGCAAACTCCTCATAACTCAGTACCATCCGGGATTGTAACAATTGAATTACATTCTCCGCCAGGGTTTCGCTTACCTCTCGTCATGCCCTGATATGAGGAATGCCCTGCACACTATCCTTCCCACCCCTCCTATAGTGGTATTCCGCCGTCCACCGAACCTACACTATATACTCGGCCATCCTTGCACAACCCCTGCTCCCAATCCCTTACCTCATGCCTCATACCCCTATAATAGACCTAGATGCAAGACCTGTCCCATACATCTTCCTACCACCACCTACTCCAGTCGGGTCACTAACATCACCTATCCCATCAAAGGCAGATCTACCGGTGAAACCAGTCGTGATTTACAAGCTAAGCTGCAACCACTTTGCTGCATTCTATGGAGGCATGACAACCAATAAGCTGTCTGTCCACATGAACGGCCACCGACAAACTGTGGCCAAAAAACAAGTGGACTATCCTATTGCTGAACACACTAACAAACATGATATCCCTCATCTCAATGACTGCTTCACAGCCTATTCCATATGGATCCTTCCCACCAACACTAGCTTTTCTGAATTGCACAGGTGGGAACTTTCCTGCAACACATCCTACATTCCCATAACCCTCCTGGACTCAACCTTCGTTAGTCACTGTCCTCACACATCCAGCCCCCTCCCTGTTCCCACTCTAGTACTACACAGCCATCATTTCACCGCCACACCCAGTCTTTTAATTACTTTTCTTTTCATTTCTCACCTTTCTAATACTTATCCTCCCCCCCCCCCCCCACCTTCTCTCCTGCCCTCCGTGTAAACTGCAGCACTTCACTGTCTGCCACCCGCACCCTCCCTATCCCTGGCCCAGCCTCCTCCTTACCCCCACCCAGTCGCCACTCCCATCATGAACTGGTGCTGCTGCTCACAGTGTGGTTTCAGTTGTCTGAGACTGCAGACGTGTGTGCAAGTTGCGTTTGCAAGAGAGAGAGAGGGAGAGAGTGTGACAAAGGCCTTAATGGCCGAAGGCTATAATTGTGCGAATCTTTTTCAGAAACGGTTTTATTGCTATTGCCAGTATACATTTTATATCCTTTCTACTTCAACCATTGTTAGTTATCATGCTGCCCAAATAGCTAGGGCACTGTGTTGTATCTAGAGGATAAGGTACTTAGGAACGTGATACATTTTGGTTGGTACTTCTCGTTCAGTGACTGATTTTAGAATCATGTGAAGAAATGCGCTTTAGAGATCACCATAAGTTGTTCCTGGCATATTCTACAGTGTCTGTTGTTAGACATGATACTGTGTTTTCTGCAGCATTTGAAAATATTTTGCATTCTATACATTTCAGTCCTGTGATAATATATCAAAGCTATTTCAAATATTTATGTAATTCTTCATTTGCGGAATTTTATAGGGAGTAATATGCTATATATTTTTTAGAACTGTTTATACAATATGTAGACAGTTAAGCTTCATCTGTCAAGCACAATCTTGTACCTGGAAATAGAAGAATGTCTATTACTATTGAACATGTGATACTTGCAAATGCACTGAGTTTCATGAGTGTCTTAACAATTTTACCCGTCTTGAAAATGGAAATTTGAGTTAGTTTCCATGAGATTCTAACAGACAGATGATTAACCTCGGTATTGACAAGATTTTCCTGACTGCAATGCTTTAAATTTGAACAGAATATTTGTTCCTTCGTACTAGACCATCTGTCATGCACAGTCTTGTACCTAGAAATGACCTAGTAGATAGTGTCGGAAGTTGCATACGGCTTTTCGTGGATGATGCTGTAGTATACAGAGAAGTTGCAGCAATAGAAAATTGCAGTGAAATGCAGGAAAATCTGCAGCGGACAGGCACTTGGTGCAGGGAGTGGCAACTGACACTTAACATAAACAAATGTAATGTATTGCGAATACATAGAAAGAAGGATCCTTTATTGTATGATTATATGACAGCAGAACAAACACTGGTAGCAGTTACTTCTATAAATATTTTGGAGTATGCGTACGGAACGATTTGAAGTGGAATGATTATATAAAATTAATTGTTGGTGAGGCGAGTGCCAGGTTGAGATTCATTGGGAGAGTCCTTAGAAAATGTAGTCCATCAACAAAGGAGGTGGCGTTTCTGGATGAGGTATCGAATATATTGCTTCCCCCTACTTATACCTCCCGAGGAGATCATGAATGTAAAATCAGAGAGAGATTGGAGCGCAGACGGAGGCTTTCCAGCAGTCGTTCTTCCCGCGAACCATACACGACTGTTAATGACAGTGACACATAAAGTGCCCTCCACCACATGCCATTTGGTGGCTTGCGGAGTATAAATGTAGATGGAAAAGCCTTAAATTTCCAGAGTAAAAGAGATGAAATTTTGGAAAGTGTATAGAGGTACACTACTCTTCCCTATCACATTTAGTGTCGCATTTTCTAATCTAATTCCCTCAGCACTGTCTGATTTAATATGAGTACATTCTATTACCACTGGTTTTACTTTTGTTGGGGTTCATCTTACAGTCACTTTTCATGATACTATCAACCCATTTCAGCTGATGTTGGAAGTCCTTTGCTGTCTCTGAGAGAATGACAATGTCATTAACAAACCCTGATGTTTCCACTACTTCCTAAACTTCAGTTCCCTTATCAAATTTCTCATGATTTCCACTTCTGCAATATACTACAACCCTGTCTCACTTGTTTCACATCTGCTGCTTCTCTTTTATGTCCACTTATTCTTGTCACTGCTGTCTGGTTCATTATACACATTGTTTTCTTGTTAATCATTAGCAGCTACACTGGATGATTCACTTAAATTGTCCACCTCAGATATTCCCTGAACCATTTAAGTTACAATAATTCTGTTTTTGCAATATGAACTGTCAGAGAGTCATCAGTAGATTATGTATAGTCCCTTCATGGCTACATTAATTAGAGACATATCAGTATCAACTTCACTTTTCAAAACGAACTATTTAGTAATTCCTGCAGCCAGTATCATAGTTCTAGAAGAGATAAATTCAATGGTGTTTCACTCATGAAAATCCGATTAGTGATAACTCAGAATTTATCTGTTTTGAACACGCAAGCAACTGCTGTTTTTCAGCAGTTCGTGTTTTATATAGAACTGTTGCATTGGGCTAATGGGCACTCCAACTTGACAAAGCTAAGGGTGCCTACCAAAAAAAATTAGCAGAGAAAAGTTTAATTTAAAACTGGTACTAACTACACTGGGTTACATGTTGTCAGATGACACATTAACTGGAAGACAAAGAATGTGGCATCCAGAGACAATTCACCAGTTACGTAAGTAGCAGTTCTGCTCTTGTTTCTACCAGAGTCTAAAAGAAAGATGCACACCAAAAATTGAATGGATTTTCAAAACAAGGAACTGAGGTATAAATATTGTAAAATAATAACTTCATATCATAATTTAATGTCAATGTACATGTTTATATGCAAAATAACATCAGTAACAGCAGCAAAAAGAAAATCACAAAATTATGTCATCATAGAAACTTTCTTAAAACTCCATTTATGTCATCAAGTGTTTGAAATTCCCACTGCGTACTGCAATAATTGTTTGCTGCTGCTGGGACAAGTCTCCCGACCAGATTAACACGATTCCTTCAAAACCATTGCACATGCTGCAACAATGTGATGTTTTAAATCATATTGAGTCACTGAACTCAAACAATGGAAAATCCAGGATGGAATGTGACAATACCAGAGAAGGAAAGTTGCTACTCACCATATAGCAGAGATGTTGAGTCGCGATAGGCACAATAAAAAGATTCACACACTCATAGCTTTCGGCCATTAAGGCCTTTGTCAGCAGTAGATATACATATACACACACATGCACACACACACTCACACAAACACAACCTGCACACACGTCTGCAGTCTCAGAGTCACTGAACTTGTGGTTCACCTTTGAGTTCATCCCATAGGAAAAAAAGTTCAGGTAACTACCAAATTTCCCACTCCAGAGCATGCTCACAGCGGAGCCAAAGAGCTCTGATGCATGTGCTCTGCAGGAGCACGTAGCATGGGCAATGTTTCAAGTACTCATTGTTGGGTTCTCTTCTACGTGATGAAGGACAACTTCTTCATATGACAGAGAGCAACATACCTGTAGAGTAACACAGTCTACCCTTCTAAATGTGAGCATACCAGTTTCTTGCAGTCGTTGTTATAGTCTGATGAAAATGGAATCGACATCATATTACCCTCTGTAAACTAGAAGCCTGTAATAGGAATTATGAAACACCCTGTACAGCTATGAAGAGGGGCTGTACGTCGTTCAGTGAGGACTTTCTCACAATTCATCTGAGCAAAAACAGAATTACAAAACCTTAAACAGTTCCAAAAATACTGTATTTACTCGAATCTAAGCCGCACTCGAATCTAAGCCGCACCTGAAAAATGAGACTCGAAATCAAGGAAAACAATTTTCCCGAATCTAAGCCGCACCTGAAATTTGAGACTCGAAATTCAAGGGGAGATAAAAGTTTTAGGTCGCACCTCCAAATCGAAACAAAGTTTGTCTAATTGTAATATGAGACACAATTAAGGTCGAATGAATGACGATACAGCTGCAGTAGTTTGGTTCGAGTCGTAAGCTTAGCAGTTACGGTTTACCAGGAGCCATTGCTACGCGTCACGCGCTCCGTCCGTATTTATACGGATATCCTTCCTTTTTCACGTGCTTCGTCTGGTTTGAATTGATTGCTTATTTTTCTTTGATCTGATAAGTGCCGTTCTCTTTGTTATAGGTGTTTACGTCACTCTAAGCTGAAAATGCATTACTGTACTGTGTCATGCATTGTTTGTCGCATTCTGATAGTGCGTGTTTACGGCCTGTCGCCGCTCGCGGCGTGGCTTGCTTTTGTGCGCGCTACCGCCGCTTACAAATAAAAAATAGAGAGGAATCGTTTCATTAGCGAAACATTTGTTGTTACTTACACTACTGCTTTCTTTGATAATGATCAACAAGAACCAAATAATAGACTGCGTATGATAGATGATGTTCTGAACGAAATTTTAGCGAAAATTTTTCTCCGTTTGAAAATCTTTGCAGGTGCCTCTTTAGTTCATTAAATTCTGCACAGAAATTAGAGTCATCTTAGATTTAAAAATCTAGTCAGTTTCCGTGCTTCATTTCTGACTGTATCACTATCGGGCACAAGAATAATACGAATATAAACATGACATGATATGTATATTCTTCCGTGTTTGCTGTTGTCTCACTCTAGTTTCGTAGTTTATTAGGCAGACAGGATTTAAATGAGATAGTAGCAAACACGAAACAATACATGGCAAAATGTTTATATTCGTATTAATCTTATGGCGAAGAGAATACTACATGTGATTCACAATTCATAAAAGCTCCTATTAGCAACCATCTCTTCTCACAGGTAGGAAAAAATTCAGAACGTAGAGTTGGCCATATTGACAAACATCCCAAACAGTCTTGCCAGTCGGATTTTCGTAGTACATTGAAATGCTGCTACATTCGAAGAATACAGAATTTGTATTTACTTCGTTGGATAATGTACCAAAATGCAGTGGTCGAAACTCTGGGCGGAGGAAAAAGGCTCGTCTTCCACTTTTTTTTCTTTTTTTATTTGCTGACGCAGAGATTTTGGTGCCAGTATTTTATCTTTGTGCCTACAAAGCATGCCTGTGTGGCGCTACATATATTCGACGGCAGAAGTTAGTTGTGGCGGCACCCACCAACATTTTTCAGAACTCCCGCTTGCTTTGCACTCGATTCTAAGCCGCAGGCGGTTTTTTGGATTACAAAAACCAGAAAAAAAGTGCGGCTTAGATTCGAGTAAATACGGTATTTGAGATGAACAGCTTAGCTAAATCATCTCATGTATTGCTTACTGAAAACAGTACCATGTCAATTTCTACAGTAAATGGTAAATGAGTAATACATAGCAATTTTCGTGTGCCTACTTACTCCTGCAACACACAGAGAATGTACTTACCACTCTCAGCTCATGAGCCGCACCTCCATCCTCCTCCAACCCCACTCTCCTCCCACCTCCCTTTCACATTGCATACTGTATGTTCCTACTGCAGCCAATGGTAATCAAATCATATGCTACACAGGTTGCACAGATAGTAAAATGTTTAAAGACACCTTAAAACACACACACACACACACACACACACACTTTTACTTCACACCTTTATAAAGAAACAGTTTGTAATACAGCCCCACAGACTGTTTTGTAAAAATAAATTGAAGTCTAATTGCTAGGAATCCCATTCCTAGTTAAAAACATCAGGTGATTCCGCAATGAAGCTACAAACTTTCTGAGATAATGGGAAAGGGTAACCGTATCAATTAAAATTAAGGAAATGACTGAGTCGAAACTCTTAAGAGAAAATCGTTCTGATACCTCTGACAGTGGATCACCTCTACTGAAAGCTTTTCCCTTTCCATATTTTGAGAGGAAGTAGTAGGGACCAAAAAAATCCAAAATGTCCAGTACACACTGGCTCTAAAGTGCATATCTTACAAGCTATGAGCTCTTGTTTACCTTCGTTACTGTGAAACGTAACTCTTCTACTGAACAGGTGCTCTTAGCTCTTAAGATATACATTTTAGATCCCATGTTTAACTGACATACTTCTTCTTTTTTGTCCATGCTACCTCCGCCCAATATGTGGAAAGCAAAGAGCCTGCAGTAGACACAAGGTATCAAAATGATTTTTGCCTACACCTTTTGACTTGCTCAATTCTGGAACATGGTCCCTTACCTAAAATTGATACATTTATCATTCTTCAACTCAAATCCTAAGAGCTACAGTGACAATCCTAACAGATGAAACTCACACAGAATATATATACAGGGTGTGCACAAAGACTTGCCCTGATTATAAAAATGTATAACAGAATAACCATTTGACATAATAAGTTACATTTGATGCCGTTTCATACGTTAGTGTTACTAGGTGTTTTTTTTTTTTTTTTTAAGACCACTTATGTTAGTAAACCTCGACATGTGCTCCCTTGGTAGCTGGAAGAATGTCAAGGTGGTAATCTGCCAGGTGTTTCGTAACATGTGTTCTATCGTAGTACCCACAGCAGCTTGTACCTTAGCCTTCCGTTCGTCAATGTCAGCAACTGGTGTGATGAAGACTCTGTCCTTGATATAGCCCCAGAAAAAAAGTCAAGGGGTGTGATGTCTGGAGAGCAGGGTGGCCAGGGTGTTGGACTGTTCCTTCCAATCCACTAATCCGGACATTACTCACCTCTCCAAACATTACGCCCCTTGACTTTTTTTTCTGGGGCTATATCAAGGACAGAGTCTTTGTCACACCAGTTGTTGACTTCGACGAACTAAAGGCTAGGATACAAGCTGCTGTGTATACTGTGACAGAACACATGTTACAAAACATGGTGGGAACTGGAATACTGCCCCAACATTCTCCCAGCTACCAAGGGAGCACATGCTTCAGTTCACTAATGTAAGTGGTCTTAAAAGAAGCTAGTAACACTAACCTATGTAACGGCATCAAATGTAAATTATTATGTCGAATGTAAATTATTCTGTAATAAATTGTTATAATCAGGGCAAGACTTTGTGCTCACCGTTTATATGTTTCACCATCATCTGCAAAACATGCACAAACAAGCTGACAAATAAATTAGTCACAGAAATAATTTCTAATACACTTTTAGCACAATGAAAATTAATATTGAGACCTATAATCCAAATGTGAACAAGATAATCAACATCACTGGTGTAGGCAGGACTAACTGTCACTTATTTTACTATTTACACACAGTAATAAGAGAATTGGGGAGAAGAGGAATTTGTGGCACAACTTGACTAGAAGAAGGGATTGGTTGGTAGGACATGTTCTGAGGCACCTAAGGGATCACCAAGTTATTATTGGAGGGCAGCGTGGAGGGTAAAAATCATAGAGGGAAACCAAGAGATGAATACACTAAGCAGATTCAGAAGGAAGTAGGTTGCAGCAGTTACTCAGAGATGTTGAAGCTTGTGCAGGATAGAGTAGTATGGAGCGCTGTGTCAATGCAATCTCTGGATTGAAGACCACAACAACAAGAGAACAGAGTATCTTGTGCAAACAATGGATCTTCAGTCAATCATCTAACAAAATGCAAACATAACATAATACAATAGTAAGCGGATACTATGCCATCATTGAAAGAAACAAATAATTCCTTACGATAGTTGCAAGTTGGCACTGCGGTTTGATGCAAGTGTCAGGACAGTTTCCAGAGCTCCTGCTTTGTCTCCACGAGCCAAATGTACTTCACAAAGCGACCTGTAGAGGGCAATCAGTGCTGCTCGTTCGGTGCTTCCTGGTACCCCAGCAACTGGCATGCCAGGGAAGGCAGCCTCAGTAGCATTTGAAAGGATTCGTTGGGCTGAATCATTGTGGCCCAAATCCAGTTCAAGAAGGGCAAATTCACGATATAGTGAGAGGTTATTCCGATATCGCTCCTGTAAGAAAATTATCAAAATCTGAAAAAGACCGCTCCATAAATGGCTTAATTAGCAAATTCTACATGTTTACTGTGAGTGCTTATTGCATGCTGACATTGAACACAGGTGATGACCATGCTAATGTAACTGGATCATGTAGTTTCATGGAATTATAATATAGGCAGATAGAGCATATTTTAAGTGCAGTAGTTAATGGTATTATATGACAAAAAATGCGGAAGACCACGAATCTCATAGCATTATTACATTATGTTCATTTAATTCCACCTAACAACAAAGATTTTTTGGTGCTAGTGCTATCTTCATGAAAATACATAAGCAGATCCACCACCTACGGCTGAAGAAATTAATAAGGCAATAAGTAATCTGAAAAACAACAAAGCCAGTGGAGAAGATTCTATTACAGCTGAAGTTATGAAAGGGTCATAACTAAAAATTATAACTAACCTTCAGCTCCTCATGTTTGAAGAAATATGGTAAACTGAAAAGATACCAGAAGGCTGGAAAGTGGCTCTCATCCACTCCTTGCACAAGAAAGGTGATAATCAAAATGTAAATAACTACAGAGGCATATTTTTGTTGCCAGTGGGTTATAAAATATTTTCAACAATACTACTAAACAAAGTAGAAGCAACACTTGATAGCCATTTGGGAGAATATCAGACTGGATTTAGAAAGAGCAGATCTTGCTCAGAACAGATTTTCAACCTCAAGTCCGTAATTCATCACAGACTTACTTACTCCAAAGATATAGCTGTAACATTTATAGATTTTAAAAAGGCGTTTGACTCAGCTGATTGGGAAACACTAGATAAAGCGGTCAGAGAATTTGGCATCAAATCTAAATTATCAAACCTTATTCGTGAAACAATCACAGATACCAAATCAAAAGTAAAGTTTCGGGGTGAAATATCAAAGGCATTCAACATAAAAACAGGTGTAAGGCAAGACGATGGACTGTCTCCACTCCTCTTTAACTGCGTACTACAGAAAATAACAAGAGAATGGAAACAAAAACTAAAAGAACAGAAGCTATCATCAATCAGACTGGGAACTAAAAACAAAGGTATTGAAATTCACTGTTTAGCATTTGCAGGTGATTTTTCCATTCTTTCTGAAAACCTAACAAATGCTGGAATACAAATCAATCTCTTAGAAGAAACAGCCAAAAGGCATGTTTAAGAATATCTGTAGAAAAACAAAACTTATGACAAGTATAAAAAATGCTCTGGAATCCCTAGCAACAGATATTGTCCAAATAAAGATGGTAAATAAATTTAAATATTTGGGAGAAATTATCCAGGAAAATGGCTTAGAAAAATTTGCTGTAGAAGAAAGAGTACATAAAATGGACAGAGCTTGTGGAATAATTAGGAATGTCTACAACAAAAGGTGTCTGTCTAAAAATTTGAAAATACAGCACTACAACACAGTAGTAAAATCAGAATGTCTTTATGCAAGTGAATATTTAGTGCTGAACTACAAATTACACAAAACTGATGTCCTAGAAAGAAAAATCATTCAAAAAATACTTGGGCCACCAAAAAATACAGAGGTATGGAAATTAAGAAGCAATAAAGAAGTTTATCGCAACACAGAAAACATAAATGAAACACTACGAAAGATGCGACTGCTATTTTTTGGACACTTATATAGAACGAACAGCAACAGGTTAACCAAACAGATTTTTAAATATCTTTGGGACAAGAAGTCAACAATAGCCAGGATTCAAGAAGTCAGGAAAGATTTGGAAAGAAACAACATAAGTGAAAAAGATGCAACAGAAAGGAAGATTTTCAAAAGGAAAGTGTTAAAAATGGAAGGATTCCAAGGCAAGAGGGAGAACAACACAGGGTCCAAATGGTCCAAGGAGAGAAAAAAGATACATAGTGAAAAGATGAAAGAATACTGGAGGAAAAAGAAAGAACAACAAAGAAGGAAGCATTGTAATTGGTGTGTGGTCCTTAGATGACCCAAACGAAGACAGAAGAAGAAGAAATATCTTTTACAGCAAATATATGCAGAGAAAGAAGAGAAACTAAATTTTTTTAATAAGTATGTCTGTTTAGACTACACTACGTTTCTTATAAAAAATAAACTTTTATTGAACAAACACCTAGAAATTTCAGGTGTGTATCAGAAAAAAGAGGGTATCAAGGCTAACAGTAGGAGAGTTACTTACTTGTTTGAGGATATCTTTTACTGAAGACCGTAATTTACGATGATTGGATGGCAGTTTGCAAATCCCTGACTGCTCCAAAGACACCATTAGACGCTCAAATCTCAGCCACCATACCTACAGCATAGATTGAAAATAAATGTAATAATTCTTCATATCTGAGCATATTTGTTTACTTATTAATCTACTATATGTTTTTTAAGCACAACATTAAATGTAGCACAAACAATTACACATGTAATTTACAAACAGACATCTAAATTTTTAATGAAATCAACTGTGTCATTTGTTGCAGGAAATCACAGAAAGCAACACAATAGGCCCTATTGGGACATTCTGTAACTGTGCGATGGAAGGTTTGCCAGGCTGCTCCACAATCTCAATTTGGAGATGGAGCTTTAGCCCACCTATGAAGAGTGTCCATGCTTCTGCCATGATTGGTGCATAATATTCTCTTAAATGTTGTCCATGTTCTGTGTGACTGGTCACAGGCACAGGGTTTCTTTCTTATGCAGATCAAGTTCTGGCAATGTGGAAGGCAAGTCTGACCAGTCTCATTCCCATGAGTCGGTTAAGTTGAACTGAAGCATGTGCAGTTCCATGGCTGTTTTCAAGGATGGTTTTCTTGACTGAAGCTGTTTTCTTTCTATGATAACTGTATCTTGATGGATGAGGAGTTGCGGGTTGCCTTGTATGTGTTTAAACTCATGGAGTAGAGCTGCTTTTTGTCAACATTCAGGTGTTGGTATAGCCGGACAACCATTTGATGGAGGTTGATATTACAGTACCACTGATAATTGTCATTGTGTTTTTCAGCTGTGCATCAAGAGTTTGTGTGTGCACTATTGAGCCATAGAGGAGCACCATATTCCACAATGGAGTAGATTAGTCCAAGTGCTGAAGTGCGCAGAGCTTCAGCAGTGGAGCCTCAAAGTTGTTCACAGCTTATATAGGATCTTTTTCCTTGTTCAAATCTTTGCAGTGACACTTTCTAGATGATTCTTGTAGGACAATGTGATACCTAGATTTTTTGGTTGCTGACTGTGGTGAAGTAATCTGTCACTAAAATAGAACTGGAGCTGTCTACTCGCCACTCTGTTGCACAAATGAAAGCAAGCCGTCTCTGCCTATGGGGGATTGGTTTCAGGCTATCTCCCATTACCACCTGATCAGATGTTAAGATGGCTTCTTCAGAATTTATATGTCCCACAGCCAGCATTCAGTCATAGGCATATCCAAACTTAAGAGATCTAGTTTAAGACATATCAGACATGTGCAGATTAAACAGGAGTGGTGCAAGGCCAGATCTCTGAGGTAGTCCATCATTTAGTGTCTTTAAAGAGTTTATCGTGTTGCCCAGTATGACACGAAATGACCTTCCAGCAAGCTTGCTATTAATAAGTTGGGCTGTTCTGCACGGTATTATTTGAATGAGTTTGTAGAGAAGACCATATCTCCATCAGTGTCACAAGCTGCTGAGAAATCTATAAATGCATTGATGCTTTTATGTTCTTTTGAAAGCCTGCTTCAGTGTAGGTCATGAGTGACTTTATCTGGTCTGCGCAGCCCCTTTCTGGGTGAAAACCAGCTTCTTTGGTTGGAGTTTTCTTAATCATTGACACTTCCAAGTAGACTGCATACTGAGATAAGAAGAGCTATTGGGAAGTAGCTTCCTGGTTCATTGCTTGCTTTTCCCAGTTTAAGGCTAGCAATGCCATTAGATGTTTTCATTCCATTTGGGATTCTCCCTCTCATCATGATGTCAGTAAAGAACTCTGATACCCATTGCTTTTGTATGTTTACAACAGTTCAGGAGGAATTAAAGATGAATTCCATCTGGCCCTGGTGCCTTTCCCACTTTTTTAAGTGTATGTTATTTCCTGAACACTATTCGACTGGGAAAATATGGTCTGGTTGGGGCTAGATGCCTTCAAAACCGTGAATTATATGAATGGTGTGTTCTTTGTCTTGTGGGGTTCTTGAAGTAGTCACAATGTAAATTGCATTCCTGTCTCAATGCAAAAATCACTTAACCTCATGCATCCTTAGGACTTCCGCCTAATTTCTTTAAAGCCTAGTTTCTCTGCTAGACCTTTTGAAGTCCAGGTTCATTACTATTTCTGTCCATTTCTCATGTCGAATCATATCCAATGTGCATAGCACATCATCAGCTACTTCTCCATCCCTCCATGAAGGGACTTCTTGTATAGTTCTTCACAGTGAGCAGTCCATGCTGGAATGTACTCCTTGCAGAATCCTCTAGGGATGATCTTGTTTGCTGTTTCAGTCACTGCTATTGTGAACCTTTGGTAGCTTTCCACAGTGGGTGAAATCCAGCCTAATCATTTGTCAAGGTGGTTGGAGAAGTTCTTCCACATCTTCTTAAAATTCCATATTGGATGAGGATAGAAACTGATCAGGGGGATGTTTATTCTTATTTCAATTAGAGCTGGTCCATGTTGGCTGTGTGAGAAGTCTTGAAGTATTCTGTGGGTCACTTGCAGCAGTATGTCATCATCATATTTGCTTACAAAACACAAATCAGGGTTGTATTATAGGTTTCAAGCTGCTGATTTAAAAGATCCCTCCTCTCTTGCATCAAATAACAGAAATAGACTATCATCGGCCCAAGTTGCTAGTGTTTCACTGTTGTTATTGTTGGTCCTATATTTCCATTGTATGTGGTGACTGTCAAAGTCCTGCACATAGACTGCAGGATGGGGCAGTAGGGGCAAAGTTTCACATGTCCATTTGGTGGTAGGGGGTTTATATATCTGTTACTGATAGTTATTCTTTCCACTTTGGTGATGACTTCATGAGTGGTGTCAGTGATGAATGTCTTAACCAGGTGGATATGTTCCACAAAGGAGCAAGGATATGTAGCAACTCTCGAAGGACACTGATATGTGGCTCCTAACAATTCGTACCCTCTTTTTGTTAAGTAGTTTCACTGTCAGTATTACACTGATGTCTGAGAGTAATACAACAGTGACAGCACTGTCGTTAATTCACTAGCACATTTTTTATGTATGTCTCATACTTTAGTTTTCAAATATTATGGCTTTTCATTTGTAAAACGTAGCTAGTCCCATTTTAGACAATTCACTATACTAAGAAACAAAACAGTTAAATAAATTTGCAACATTAGTGCTGTTCACAGACACTTCAACACACTCAGGAGTTGAGTATAACAAAATTATTATTAGTTATTTATCTTAATTTCTAATGTGACATGATACAAACCATCACAACATTCTTTCTACTGTGCCACTCAACAATAGTGCAATAATAACAGCCAGCAAAAGATCGACATTCACAAAGAAATATTAAAAAAGTCAATGAAAGCAATACTGTCACTTTACACAGCAGTAATTTTGAGCACATGGGATTGGAAAATAGCTGTGCCTGATATTCAAAAAATGCCTGCCTCTTTAATACAATCCACAGCATTCTGGGTTGAGATTTTACCACAGCCATAATCACAGCAAAGAACTAAAGGAAAGATAGAATCACAGATTGTGAAGCATTTCTCGATGTACTGTCAATTGGTAAGACTTCCCTCAATTCATATAAGCAAACAGCATTCAACAGTATACCGAGCTTGAAGCTCCAGTTATTCTTAAATCATGTCAGTTGTGAACATCTGCCCAGCCATTTTGGTGAGGTCAGAACCTATCTGCAAGGTAAGAGCAGCAGTAAACTGTGGTACCAACATTAATATTTTAGTTTGCAACACAATCTGGGTATTGATGATTAAAGTCTGCAACCACCAGAATGGACAGCATAATCCTCTTTGTCGATCAGATACAATATAGCTAATAAAGGCCTCCTGACACGATGGACAAGGATATTACTACAGAAAGCTGTATTTTCAAATAATCTATTAAGTTTCTGCATCACAAATATTTACAATTTTTCATCAAGATTGGATTTCAGCACCCTGGTCTGTGTCCTAATTGTGTATCACAATCGGCTATTCGCTAGTGCAAATCTGAATAATTACCCTGGAGGAAGCTATATGTGCTTATGGGACATCCACTTTTTCATTTTTGTATATGCAGACAAATGTAAAACTCATATGTTACAAAGAGCACAGTATAGACAATCAAAACACCATTCAAACTCGTCAACTTCAACTGCTTAATTTTCTTCATTTCAGTCTTCATACAAGCAGTAAGTATAGTTGATCAGGTATATGTCAATGTACTGTAGCTGGCAGTAAAGTGGATACCAGCGAGGAAGAAATGATATGCCCACTTGAATCACAGGCAATGTACCAAGTGGTAGGTTTCCCACAGGAGCGACACTGTAAGCGAAACACCCCTAGCTGCCAAGTCACATCATGTAGTATCACTCTTCTCCAGGGGTATAAACAATAGAAGTACAACAACAAGAGTATAAAGGAATGAAATACAACAACTGGATTCTGTGTGTGTATGTGCACTATCAGGGTTAACACAAGTACCACGAAGTGAAATTCCCTGACAATTCCCTAATTTCCAGACAAGTTCTAGAATATTTCCCTGACAAATTTTGAGATCTCAAGTGTAAGTAAAGACATAAGTTGGCAATTTGTCTTTGCATCTATGGCTCAAAAAATAATAGAGCCAAACGAGGAAATATCTAAATAAAACTTGCAAGCAGATGCCGTTTCCTAATGTGAGCAAAAATCTTAAGTACAGATCAACATCTTTTGTAATGAACTGTTTTTAGATGGAGAAAGCAAAGCAAATGGTATATGTGTTTTATTAAGACCACTGATGTTATTTTATTTCATAAAACAAAACACATCTGGTGACAAAAATACGCATTTCCTTGGAGTCGCAAGACAGATTTAAAATACTTTCACTGCTTTCAGAAATACCCTCAGAAAAAATAGGCCTCTTGAAAGAAATATATAAGATGGGGAAGAGTTGTGTAAACCAACAATATAGGTGTCCACCAATAAAATGTTGGTTCTACTATGTTCATTACTGTCGGTTATTACCCACTGCATTACATCTATTATTTTACAGACATTATGTGATTTTTCTTTTGAGAAATATTTTAGTACATAGCATACAAACTGCCAGCAACAGCCATAACTTTCTTCTTTTTCTTGTCTGTACTTTGTAATATATAAACTACTTTCAAAGTTCAAAAATGTACTAAATAAATAAAATGTCTTTAAAACATACTTGCGGTGAGACAGGCGCAATTTCTGAAATCTATTGCCCATATTCTCTGACCTGCTGAGGAGCACTGCAGTCCTGGGTCCATGGATAAACCACAAAAATCCACTGCATTATGTCACACACAAACAGATCCAGCATGTGGGGCAGCTGTTCAAGAGTCACAAACAACTTGTTGATGAAATAGGACCGCAGTGGTCAATCCATTCAACAGATAATTTGGATAAATACCCTGAGAATCAATAATATTGAGGATAGGTAGCAACTCGCCGTAAAGATGATCACTGAGCCATAGACAGGCACATAGAAAAGACAATCGCACTCTCAAAAACTAAATTTTCAGCCATAGCCTTTGTCAGAAAACGAAAATACACACAGATTCACAAAATCATTCAGACATGACTCACGCACACAGGACTGCCGTCTCCGGCCACAGCATCTACTCTCTCTAAGAATCACATCAAAGCAAACCACTCCTCATGCCTCCCTGCCTCTCATCTGCAGCTACTAAGCTAAAAGCCACAAATGGTGGCAGCACTGACAGCAAGCTGAGGGAAGTGGTAGGAAGGGGAGAAGCAGTAGTAATGAACGAGTGGAGAAGCAGCGCACGTGCTCAGCTGCACCCAACCAGTGATGATGCATGACGTCTCAATAAACAAATGATTTCATCTACTGAGACAAAAACAAGGTTTTTCTAGTGTTTTCTTTTTTTTTCAAATTTCCCTGATATTTCCCTGATTTCTCTGATATATTTGAATTTCCCTGATATTCCCTGATTTCCATGATTTCCAGAACCTATGGCAAACCTGACTATAGTCACAGGTACTGCTCTAAACTGCTGACCAACCTTACGACAACTGATCTCGCTGTGAGATGCACTCTACACTAGTTTTCATGTTACTCTGAAAAATTGGCTTTTGGACTGCGCACAGTCATAATTTCATACTTATAATTCAGTATCTTATATTTGTGGCTGTTGGGCAGATGTGTTGTATCCACAACACAACAGTGGCAATGAGAAAACTGCATAAGCAATGTACCTGCAACATACAAGTGCCAAAATGACAACATGTCAAGATGAGCCCATCACTGTTAGAGTTATTACGACAACAGCTGCAAACAGCCATGTTACTACAGCTCACAACATTAGGCAATGCTGCATAGTCTACACCAATTATTTCCGTGTTCCCAACTTTTTTCCCTTCAGAACTGTCTAGAGAGCACAAATTTGTCTGGCCCCATTAGCTGAGTGATCAGTGCGGTGGACTGCCATGTCAAGGGGCACAGGTTCGATTCCCGGCCGGGGCAGGAGATTTTCTCTGCTGAGGGACTGAGTGTTGTGTTGTCCTCATCATCATTTCATCCCCATCTCCGATGTGCAAGTCACCTAATGTGACATCGAATGCAATAAGTACTTGCCCTTGGCAACCGAACTTCCCCGAATGGGGGACACCCGGCCCACAATGCCGTATGCTCATTTTCCTTTTGTAAGCAGACCCAAAGCATCCTGTGTAGACCAAGATAAAGATAGAGATTCTTTTATATCCGTTAGGTTGCCTAATGGACCGAGAAATGGTAATGCGGGTAATGCTGATATGGTCTGGAACTGTCTACATTTATCTATTTATTTAGACAATTCTGGACCATATGAGCATTGCCAGTATCACTATTTCTCAATCATTAAGGTAAGTGAAACAGATATTTTTAAGAATGCCTATCTTTATCTTGGTCTTCAGAGGATGCAGTTGGTCTATATACGAAGCAGTGTCCCTAGACAATCCTGATAAACACTATAATCACACTTGTCTCAGAAATAATGACTCTGTCCACATAATACAAATGTCATGGAATCCTGAGATGGGCACACCCCACTGATTGACTTTCAGTATTGAAAGCAAATAATTTCTTTCATAAAGAGTTACAAGTGTATCAGGATCTGTCATTGACTGGAAATATATATGGCCCTAGGTTCACCAGTCTGTATTCCAACTTGAAGCGGAAAAGGGGGGGGGGGGGGGGGAGAAGGAGGAGGAGAAGAAGAAGAAGAAGAAGAAGAAGAAGAGAGAGAGAGAGAAAATTACATGGATGTCAGATACAATCAGCATATGAGGAAACTGTCCCTTCTTATCACTAATCCACTGGAGGCAGAAAACACATTCGGACTAAGTGCTTTCCATATAATTGTTTTCTAATTAGATGAATGAGTTAATCTTATTTCTATGAGGTGCCATTCAAAGAGGAGAATGAACTTTGTGTACCATTCTTTATGTTGTTCCCATCGGGATTAAGATACAAAATAACAAAGAGGCTTAAATTCACATGCCATTTTCTCCCCTACCAAGAAGAGTGTTTCCAATAACCCACATTCTTAGTGAGAAAGCAAAATAAGAACTCGATCAAATGCAAAATGAGAAAATGATGGCTCACAAAATTTCAAGTGCACAGGAACCCCCACTGGTGGCAGAGCAGAAAGGTTATCCTTGATTATGTGGAAATTTTGAAATTATGAATGGACGGGTGAGTATTATATTCAAATGTATTATGTTATACTTTCTGACATGTTCCACACCCACAAGAATCATCTCATTTTTTGGGTCTATGGAATGAAAATTGAATCTAATCTAATCTAATCTAAAAGTAATGGACTCCCTGCAACATTCTATGTCATTCCGCACCATTGGTTGGAGACTATCAATAAAGGGGCTAGGGAGTTACTGCCCCATGCATAGGCTGCTCTTAACACTGCAACACAAACAGTTGTATTTGGAGAGGTGCCATCTCACATGGACTGCTGATGAATGGCACCACATTGAGTTCAGCGATGAATTGCAGTTCTGCTCTATCCCAGATGATCATTTTTGGCAAGTGTACTGGCGACCTGGAGAGAGGGGCCAGTCTTCCAACATTTTGTAGAGGCACAGCAGTGCTATTCCTGGTGTCATGGTGTGGTTAGCCAATGGGCATGACTTCAGGTCACAGCTGATAGTGATTGAGTGATCTCTGACAGCACAGCAGTATGTAACGGGCATCCTGTGCACTCGCTTTATCTCTCATGCCACGGTATCATGGTGTCCTTTTTCAACAACAGGACTATGCTAGTCCACATATGCCACATACTGTTGTTGACTGTCTGTATGATGATGTATTCCCATGGCCAGCAAGATACACACCTGTCCCCAAATGAACACATGTGGAACCAGCTCAGATATTGACTCTGTCCCATTGCCTCAGATGAAGATACGATGGCTTTATGACATCCTTCCCAACAAAATCACAGCATGCATCCAGGCCAGACAGGGGAGCAATGTCATACTGGAAAGTAGACTCATACTGCCAAGTTCTTTGTATATCTGAATTGATTTTGTAATTACTGATATAACACGCTCACCCTCTCAACCTGTGAAGTTCCATTATGTTTACCGCTCCCTTCTGGATGCTTTCCTTTGTGTCAGGAAGTGTACCCAAGCACCTTTTGATCTCTCCATGTCCATTTTTATAAAAATCAGTTTGATATTTGACCTTTGTTATCTGTAAATTTAGCATCCATCCAACATGCAAACACATGCAAGCGATTGACCAAATGCCACCAACGAAGAGCTTAAATAAGCTGCACCCTTCATGTGGAAAGTAAATTACTGCTCCCAGTTTATTCCCAACCTAGACCATGTATCATATTCCTTTAATCCACTCAGAAAAAGGGGTGTAAAATTTCTGTGGTCTCTGGAATATGAGAGAGTGTTTCATCACTTTAAACAATCACACCTCACAGCCTCTTTAGTCCCACAGTCAATCAGTCTTCAATACCAGTTACCCATTCATCACATTCATGGTGTTGAAGCCGAGTTATACACAAAGAGGAAGACAGAACCACTCACTCCATTGCCTGTATCTCAAAAACTCTAAATATTGCCCATCAAAAATACTCTCAGATTAAAAAAAGAGGCACTTCATAAGTCTATGCAGTGAGGAAATTCCACACAGACCTCTGTGGGGTGCAATTACACCAGGTAACAAAGCACTGTAGCCTCATTCAGCCACTGATGGAAGCTGCAGGATAGATTGGCACAATGTTCCAGAGGTAGGCATTACTCTAGTCTTTATATTATAATATAATATACAGATACACAGCTATCATATGTTTATCATCAATGGAGATGGGTTTTACTGGTGTCTGCATCAAAACCAGCTCCATGCCAGACAATATCCAACACCGCTGATGCCACAACTTTCATTCAGGCCTGCAGTCCATCCGACCATCACTTCACCAGTACCCTCCATCATCACATCATGGCTCAGCTCTTGTGCTACTCTCTGTAAACAACATCGTGGGACCACCCACCCACCCTCCATGTGGGTTCCACAGCCAGTGCTGAGATGAAAATGGCAGAACCAGTGACTTGCCTCCTTCCAAGATGCAACTGACACAAACCAGGGCTGGCTCATGCACCCATATGTGCCATCCCAAAGAATGAGGATTTCTTTGGCAAATGGCCTTTAAATAGACTTGAGTTATCGGCACAATGCACTCTGCTTAGTTTTCCTGTTATGCTGGATTGGACACTTATCTTTTGGATTGGACTTAGTTACAGTTTCAGACTTTTAACTCATTGTCCCATGTTTGTAGATGTTATACAAATGAATTTTGTTGTATCCACAAGACAATGTAAACATGGCTTTGACCAAAGCACTCTTCTGTCTTTTCTACATGACTGTCCACTAGTCAGCACCTCTATTTGGCAAGTCATGATTATCCTTTGCATTTTATGATAGGTTAATTATTTCAAAAGTAATTACAAATCGACAGCAATCCAAAATGAAACACACAATTAAGATTATGATACTAAAAGTCATTCTTTATCTAGTACTTGCAAATGATGACTCTGTGAAATACGAACTTCAGTGTACTTCAATGCAATGATGACAGAGGAACGACAAGTGTATATTAGCATTGGAACTTTATAAGGTAAAGTGATTTCTAGGAAGTTTGAGAAGAATAAACTGTAGAACATGGTATTGTTTCACACAACGAATTACTGAAGAGCAGACAGACAAAAAGAAGAGAGAGGTGAGACTGTTTCCTACGCTGAAGGAGTCTATTTGTGGAGACCATTTGATCTTTCACCAGAGTCTCCCACAATCTGATCAAAAGAGGATCCACAATAAAAAAACACATAACTCAAAATTTCTCCACCAGTCAACTGCACCACATACACTTCAGGGGTGAACTGCTGTAACTCGTAATTGTGCATCATGCACATTCTTTGACAGCTGTGGCAGTCCAACTCAGTCAAAGCATTCAGTAACTGTTTACTCTGCATTATTTTTTGAATGATTGTTATAATTTTCCTCTTGCAGTGTCACTGGTATTTGTACTTACATACACAAAGAAGAACATAATGAAGGCTAAAACTAGAGTGGAGCAAAATACCGTCCCTCAAAATTCTAATAACTGGTTATAGCTGTCAAGTTATTCTGAATAGTAATGTCTCATATTAGGCTAACAACATAATAAAGGTATTGATGATATACTTACTAGAAATGCAGTAGCTGCTGGTTCTGGTAAAATGTCTGAAACTAGCCGCAAGATTCTGCAAACACTATTTAAGTACACAGGTTGCCCAAGTGTTGTGAGCAAGTACTGTGGTCCACCCACTAGTTCCAACACACACTGAAGTATTTTGGCTGGAGGTGGTTTCCACAGTGGGCTAGGTGGCTGCAACACTGGCAGAAACCACTCTGGGCCATCCACAGCCCAAGGCACTTGATCCATACCGAGCAAACGCACCCAGCAATCACGGCAAGGTAGCAAAGGAACCTGTTATTGGAAACAATACACTTGTGGTCAGCACCATAAAATGCAGTAACAAAAATTACAGATAATAACAACAAAGACAGGTATAATGTAATGAAGTTTTTCTTGCATCGAGATCTTAATTCTGCAATACTCAACAAAAAAGCGTTCTGCACAAAAACTATCAAAATCCAAGATTATTTTCGCATTAACACCAAATTATGGTTATGTTGAGAGAGGGGGGGGGGGGAGGGGTGGGAGATACAAGAATGGGGAAATGAGGTCTCATGTCAAGCAGGATGCATTTTTCACAAGAGAGTTTGGACAAAATCTGATTTAATGATGATGATGGCACTGATTTATAACACATACAAAAGCAGTGTCAGACTCCTCTAAGGCGTTACCACCCAACACTGTAAAATAATTTGGTAACAAGACCACTGGTTCACATTAATAAAATGCTTCATATCATGAGTGAATATTAATTAATTAATTAATCAAAATAAAAACTGATCAAGAATTGCAATAATTATTTTCGCCACACTCTTAAAACATCAGTCATTTGATTTCACACACAAAGTGCTACAGAGTAATTTCTGATCTTTCCCTTTTCACATCTAAGTGTCACTTGTTTGTTCACGAGATAAATGGATCTTCATTTACTCTTCATTTGCTGTAGTTTCCAAATGTTTTTCAAAAAAGTTAACATTTTTCCTAAAATGTAAAACTGTCAACTTTTCCCTTGTTTCCCTCCTGACCATCAAAACTTCACAGAGAGCTTTTGGCTTGGCACGTCTGAATAAAGGGAAACAGCATGAAGTTTGACTTCACCATAGCCTTAGGGCTGCTACTGATAAATATTTTTTTCCTTTAGCTCGCATTTTATGACAAGTTTAACCCACGTGCCAACCTGGGACTGCAACCCAGAACACGACCTTTTTGGAGGAAGAGGGCAGCAAAGTATGCTACCTGTGCATACCTCACAGACTGATTCAAAGTTTCAAACACATGTACATGCATCTTAGCTATTGATGATCACATCTGTTTGTTTGAAAAATTGGTTGGAATAAAATGGCAGAACTGAAGGTTTGTCTTTGTCATTTACACCTGTCAAAGATTTTTCTAAGCAAAATATTGTCACTACACCCTGTTCCATTAAAATATATTATGTCTTTCAGAAATGAAACTCATCGCTGATCAATCAAATTGCCTGTATGAACTCTCCACTGTATAGCACAATAGCACTGACTTGACTTAATTCCTTTGGCCCCTATGGGGCATACGGCATGCAGGAGAACTCGCCATCCATCTCTGTCTTTGGCCATTTGCCTCAATTCTGCCCAGGTCTTGCCAACTCATTTTGCTTCCCCTTCCACTGTCCTCTTCCAAGCGCCCCTTGGTCTTCCTCTCTTCCTTGTTCCCTGTGGATTCCATTCCAATGCTTTTTTCTCGGTGGCTCCATCTGGTTTTCTCAAGGTGTGCTCCAACCAACCCCACTTTCTCTCTCGTATCTGGTCTTCTATAGGTATCTGGTTTGTTATTCGCCAGAGCTCCTCATTACATATTTTTTCTGGCCACCAGATATTCATGATGCGTCAAAGACATAGCACAGAAACATGAAAAAGTTACAAAATTAATCCAAAATTGTGTCAGGAAAAGAGATGTCCCCACACAATGCAATTTAAGTCCTTGTACATTGTGTCATAAAATACTAGAATGTAAACACTGGTGTGATTTGAGTACCTGGATAAAAACAAGGGCAAAAAAGTATGAATAAATACTATGAACAATTTCAAGGTGTGGACTTGAAAAGTATTTCATCACTGTTTGAAACATTCATTCAAAGAGCTTTGGGTTTTTCTTCATCATTCGGACAGGTGGCACTTTCTTCACACTTCACAGCAATCAACACTGCAAGTAATGATACAGCCAGTATCATCATCATCTCACAATAAAATAAAAGTGATTGTATATGAACTGCACCTTGTTCACTGAAGTATGAAGCTGTTACAAAATTATTCTGCTGTGTACACACTATGCAACTTAGTTGGTCTACAGATGGGTCACACTAGTTATGAACATAATGCACTCTACTTATGCAAGAGTATTACTATAAAATTTGTCTTGGGTAATAAAGAGGATTCATTGCTAACAATTCAGTTGTGATGAAGAAATTCATACCTGCATTATCACAACTCCATGAGACATGCGGTACGTGCAAAAACTTTAGATGTTTTCTAAGTATGTGAATCAAACCTATAGAGATCATTTCTACTTGTCATGGAAAAAGAAGGATGAGAGGAAGGAAGATTGGCAAATAACATCCCATTAATGATGAGATCAACAGAGATGGATTACATGCTAGGTTTGGTCAAAGGATAGGAACAGTAATTTGCTGTCTTTTTAAAGGAACCATCTTCCCATTTACATTAAGCGATCAGGGAAATGATAGAAAACCTAAATCAGAATGACTGGACATGGAATTGAAGTGCTGCAGAGCGACCCATGAATGTTGACAATGTTAGTTCCACTAACTGAACTAGTTTCATTGTCTTTTGACGAAATTTGTAACTTTTTCTCTTCTTATTAAAAGTGATGTTGTGTCAACTCCCAACAGAACCTTGGTCAGTCTTACCAGGGTTGGGTGATCTGATGGTATGGATTACTGCAGCACCCAATCCTTGTGTTTATTATACAACCTGACCAGTAGGTTGTGAATAGGATAATATTTTGTATGAGGGAGGACTGCAAAGCAACACATTGTAATTGTTTCTCCCCTGGTATTACAGCTGGAATGTTGAAATTTCACAACCACGCAGTTTTAATTTTGCGCTACAGAGGGTACTTTTTCATGTGGTGCCCTAGTGAGAGAAGCCTGAATTATGAAACAAACATGGTGCACGTGTTAACTGTCATCAACTTGTGAAGAGCAACAAAGTTTCATTTGATATATGTGGGCCGAAGGCCATAAACCAATTGAAGTTCACAGGGACACGCATGGCATGTATGGAGCAACTATATGGACAGTGGCAATGTCTCCAGGTGGTGCACACTCTTCCAAGAGGGCCGCGTGAACCTTAATGATTCTCCACACTCCAGATAGCTGGTGACAGCTGCAACCCCACAGCATATTGAAGCTACTGAGGCAGCAATTTTGAATGATTAGCATGTACAAGTGCAAACCTTATCACAGCAGTTCAACATTTCCAGTGGTGCAGTGTACAATGTTGTTCACACTGAAATTTCATTAAGTTAGTGGTCACTGGGAGCCAAATAACCTGACAGACAACCACAGGGGCCAACGAATCAAGACAAGCTTGGATCAGTTAATGAATTACTGGTGATGAGCCGTGGGCATACCACTACATGCCCAAAGCCAAGCAGGCCTCTATGGAGTGGAACCATGCTGGTTCCCCAGCGCAAAAAAAAAAAAAAAAAAAAAAAAAAAAAAATTAATTAATTAATTTAAAAAAATATATAAAATAAAAAAAATAAAAAATAAAAAAAATCTGTGTGACTCAATCTGCTAGGAAAGTGCTTGTGACAGTATTCTGGGATATGCAGGGTGTGTTACTGGTGGACTTTGCTGAACACAGGACCACTGAGAATGTTGCTGCCTGTATTAAAACTTTAGTTAAGCTGTTATCATGCCCTTCGTGACAAACGTCACAAAATTAAAGCAGGCAGTATCAAACTTCTTAATGACGATGCTCGTCTCCATAATGCTGCTCCTGTTTGTGAGAAAACTGCAAAATTTGTGTGCAAGGCGGTAAAGCGTCCAGCATCCTCCACACAGTCCAGACCTTGCACTGTCAGACTTTCATCTATTTGGTCCCATGAAGAAATTCTTGGTCGGCCAACAATTTGCGACTGATGTTGAAATCAACAGTCCACATGTGGCTATAATCCAACTAAAAGGACTTCTACAACAACAGGGCATGTGAAATTGGTACCATGACGGGAGAAAGGTGTTGAGAACACTTGTGACTATGCAGAAAAGTAGGTGGAAGATATAAGCTCCTTTTTGATATTTTTTTGTGTGTGTGTGTGTGTGTGTGTGTGTGTTTTGTTACCTATTAAGCTTTTTGGTAGTAAAATTACTTTCCAGTATTTTCCCATTACTACTGTTAACTTTTGTTATTCATGATTCTGCTGTTGCTTTAGCTGGTTGGATAGCATAATATTATCATATTTTATAAAACTACTGTTTAGAATGTTCCAGACAGTAACAAGATAACAAGTAACCAGCTATACTGACCAAGTAAATTGTTCAGCTTTATACAAGATCATGTGTTAATGTCAGCATCAAAATCAATTTTTTTTATTTAAAAGAAAATTATTTTTGTCTGAAATTAATTGTTTATCAATTGCATTTACTATAATGTTCCAAGGAGAGATGCATTTAATGAAAATTCTGTTTGCATGAAACATATTTCCAATCTTTGGGAAGCCTGTTTATGTCTGGATCTGACAAGCTGGATGATACACACACCCCCCCCCCCCCCCCCACAGTGGTCTGGGTACATACACGCAGAACAAAACTTTTCATGGATGCTGGCTACATTGGTGGTCACCCATGGGCAAGCACCTTATGACAGTTGATACTCTGAGTGGTCTGGAACGTTTGCAGACCAACCAACTCTGTTCACATACTGACTGCACCACCACTGGTGGGTCACTCGGAGTTAGTGTGTCTGTCCTTGCAAATTTCTCAACCACACAGATACAATTTGAGCCCCAGGGCACTGTCAGCAGTTCCTATGAATGCGGGTATGGAGGTTGCGACCTCATCACAGCATCAGTCCACTCAACAGTAGTCTCCTACACTGCCATTCCCCAGCGCATTGCCTGACATATTGCACTCCTTCCCCCAGTTATCGGGCTCCTCCACCAGGACACCAACTGCGCCACTGGTTCAGCTTCTGGAACATCATCCAGGGTCCTTCAGGCCCTACACACCCATTTCGGGGGGATCTAGTATCCCAGCCTCACAAGTTCAAATTACCACCAAAAATCATTGACATATGACAGCTGCTATGTGGTATTAATATTTGCAGGCACTGCTGTCATCACCTCAGCACTAGGGGTCACGCACCACATGCCAACCAATCGGTGCCTATGGCTATGCTATAAAGCTAACAGTGCAGGGGCTTGGACATCAGTTATGTTGACAATGCTCTCGCATTGCTCATTGTACTTTCACAACTTTGATGTTTCACTAGTATAGTAAAGCTAGTGAAACATCATAATACTATACTCAAAAAACATACTTTTGGACAATCAAACTACTGTTTGGAATGTTCCAGAACATAATACGATAACATAAATCAAATTAAAAATATATTAACCAAATATCTGACTGCAGTACGTTGTTCAGCTTTTGTACAAGATCATGTGTGAATGTCAGCATCGAAATCAATTTTTCATCAAAAAGAAATTACTTTTTTCTCAAATTAATTGTTTGTTAATCACATTTACTAACATTTTCTATGGAGAGATACATTTAATCAAAATTCCATTTATTAAAACATATTTCCAATCTTTACAAAGCTTATTTCTGTACCTGAACTCTTATAAAACTGTACCTTTAAATTATAAGCCTACATTCATAATCATTTCAGTAACACTTTATATAACTGAAACTGTAGTATGAATGAAAATAATCAATTTTTATAAGCATAATATAACTGCTGTCTGTTATTTATAGTCTAGTGGCACCATACACTGTGCCACTGTCAGTGTCAGCTGTTAAGCAGTCCATTTCTGAGCAAGTTTGTATGTTTTGTGTTCAGAAGATTTGCTAAATATTCATTAAAATGCAAGTGAAAATTCAATTACTGTGCTATCATTTCATAAGTTTGTTACAAAAATGTCTGTCATTAAAAACTATGAAATTATTAGTTTACAGGAAAATACATCTCAATTATCGATATCTGAAGAAAATGAAATGTAAGTACTATAACTTAATATTATAACTTTATAGTAAATTTACATGTTGTACGCTTCATATTAATTATCTGAAAGAAGTGCAACACTGAGTTATAATCTTTGATTTCATAAATTGAACTGATAGCTAATAAAATGTTACACCACAGAGATTCTAAGGGGGCACATCTGGTGCCAGATTATCCTTCCCTCATCCTCTAGAGAAAACAATGCCACAGCGAGCAACATTTCCAATATCATTGTGACATTTCACTAATTGATGCCAAAAGAAACTCTTACGTAACGGGTGACATAAAGTGGGAGGAATTATTAAAAAAATACAAAATAATAAAAAACCAAAGTGTTTTTCTTGCAGCCTTTTACAACAGAATTATAATTTCCCAAATTTTGCTTTACAGCTAATATTGTACTAACTTTTTTTGCATAGACTCACCTTGAGAAGTGAGATGCACACAGCGATGAGCCTGAAATTCAGCATAGGTTCAGTAATGGGATGGACCATCCCTGCAATGTCTTCCCCAGTTACATGCCGCTGAGGATCCTCAGACTCCTCACTGTCAGATACAGGCAGCCAATGAGCATCTTCACGGATTCGTTCAACGCGTGCCCATAAAGTCATCAATGGCAACTGCGATCTCATAACTTTCATTTCTTCTGTCACTGAAACCAACCAGTCAATTATTTTGAAGTGTATGAGCTTCCAGCATTCTAGACTAATTACATGTCAGCAAAAGTTGCAAATTTATGTACCAGATGGTCAAAATGTTATTTCCAAAAATACAAGAACCATGTCAAAATACATGTATGCATACTATGAATTGCAAATGAACAGTCACAGTGCATATAGAAAACTGGCCCTCGACTCCTCCTGCAGCGGTAAGGAAACGTTGTGAAGGAGGCACCCTATCAGGATAAAAGAAATCTTTCGTATTTATTACAATATTCTCCAATCATCAAAAATACAACAATTAATACAGTAACAATACTAGTCAAAAATAAACACAATACTTTTAAAATCTTTACCAAAAACAGTCAAATACTTAAAATCACAGAACAGTAAAGAACAGCAGTGCCACAAACAGCACGTTGGAACTTAAAAACCATTAAATGAAAGCCATAACACTAGTATTAAAAGAAAACAAAATTACAGAACATTAAAAAATCTTCATCACTTCCAGCCCATTACAAGTGTAAAAATTTTACCTTAACAAACTTTACAATATTATATGAAGATAAACAATTTTTTCTGATTTGTCCCACAGACATTAAACCACAATGTCTTTCACAAAGCACCACAAACCTACTTGCCATCTGGGGGACAGCATAAACACACTTACAGGGACATGGGGTGGGTTGGGGTTGTAGGAAGACTGGGAACTGATGGGTGGGGCAGGGCATGAAGTCAGAACAATTCGTGTCAACTGTGTTGTGGTTACAATCACTTTGCTGTCACTGATCTAACACGTTAAATGCCATTGTTCTATAGAAGCAGATATAGAAGGTAGCCAAAGTCGAAAAATCATGTATGCATTTACTGGCTACTGCAGAGATGATTCGTGGAGCATTCACGAAACATTGGTTTGAATACAGCTACAGCAGAGATCTAGCACAGTATCAGTAGCAGATGTTTGGCTCTATTGACAATAGCCTGTAATGGGAAGAAAATCTCCTCCTCTCCAATTCTGGGAAGACAAAATGATCTGTTCTGCATAGAGGATGCTTTCATTCCTTCTCAAAGACTGATTTCTAAAGTGGGGGACACAAGAGCAGCTTGCCGTTCGGGACTCGGTAGAGAAAGATTTCATGGACTAGTTTTCCTCAAATCGATTGTTGAAATATTTTGTAAGATTATTCACTAGAGTATCTGCGTTACAAACAATGATAAAAATTAGCTTTACTAATAAATGTCACATACACTATGTGAGCAAAAGCATCCAGACATCTGGATGAAAATGACTTACAAGTTTGTGGTGCCCTCCATCTGTAATGCTAGAATTCAACGTGGTGTTGGCCCACCCTTAGCTTTGATGACAGATTCCACTCTCGCAAGCATATGTTCAATCAGGTGCTGAAAGGTTTCTTGGGGAATGACAGCCAATTCTTCACGGAGTGCTGCACTAAGGACAGGTATCAATGTTGGTCAGTGAAGTCTGGCATGAAGTCGGCATTCCAAAACACCCCAAAGGTGTTCTATAGGATTCAGGTCAGGACTCTGTGCAGGCCAGTCCATTACAGGGATGTTATTGTCAACATTTTTCCACAGTTCAATCATGCAATGTTCACACTCCTTACAAAAAGTGAGACGTCATTTGGCATTTACCGGCTTGATGTGTGGCTTATAAGCAGCAGCTCGACCATGAAATCCAAGTGTTCTCACCTCCCGCCTAACTGTCACAGTACTTGCAGTGGATCCTGATGCAGTTAGGAATTCCTGTGTGTTGGTCTGGATAGATGTCTGCCTATTACACATTATGACCCTCTTCAACTGTCGGCAGTCTCTGTCAGTCAACAGATGGCCTGTACGCTTTTGTGCTGTATGTGTCCCTTCACGTATCCACTTCACTACCACATCAGAAACAGTGGACCTGGGGCTGTCTAGGAATGTGGAAATCTCATGTACAGATGTCTGACACAAATGACATCCAATCACCAGACCACAGTCAAAGTCCGTGAGATCCGCGGAGCACCCCATTCTGCTCTATTACGATGTCTGAGGAATACTGAGTTCGTTGATATGAAGTACTTGGCAGTAAGTGGCAGCACAATGCACCTAATATGAAAAACATATGTTTTTGGAGGTGTCCGGATACTTTTGATCACATAGTGTAGGTGTATGCTTCTGTTAAAAATTAAAAAAAATAGTTATGTATTTTATAAAACTGGGCAACTATTGTTATGTACAAAAAGTGAAATATAAGTGTGAGGTCAGCCTGTTGGTAAACTCAAGAGCAAGCTGGCAAATCCATACTCTGCCTACCCAGCTACATCACAAGGTGCTGCTACACACTGTTTCACAAAGTTCTACAGACCTTCCACTGTGCACACTTTAACTTTGCGGCGATGCTGCATGCAAATATGCACAGGTAGCGTTCAGTTTTAGATAAAAGCATTAACACTGTACACAATACAGTATTAGTCTGATTTGTACGACTTTTTTGTCACTGTGTTGATAAACATGTCTGAAAATTATCTATACAATGTTAGGCATACTGAATATTTAGTTTACCGTCAGCTGCCATACAGGTTACAGGTGTTTTGGCAGTGTTGGTGATTGTTTACTTTGTGTAAAACTTTATACTGCAAGACAGCATAAAAATTTTAGAAATATTAGATATTGGTTTTGCTGAACTTACAATGAGTAAAACAAGGAGTTATGAATGCTATTAAGCGTGTCAAAGAAGACCTTGAAGACACTGAAGATGACTGGGTTGTGTCCAGCACATCAACTGATGAAACTGTGAAAAAGTGAAAGAAATGACTATCGAAGGTCAACGAATCAGAATCAGAGAAGTTGGTGGGATGCTGGCTCAAGCCATGAAATTGTTTCAGATGTTTTGCGTAAATTCAGACTGCTATTAAAGGTACAAGCATATGGAATATGTGAGTGGCACGAAGATTTCTGAAGTAATAGAACCCAGTATGTTGTTTTCAACAAGGGTGTCATCAGGTGCGCCACAGAGAAGTGTGATAGGATTGCTATTATTCTCTATATATATAAATGATTTGGTGGACAGGGCGGGCAACAATCTGCGGTTTTTTACTGATGATTCTATAGTGTACAATATGTTGTTGAATTTGAGTGACTCTAGGAGGATACAAGAAAATTCAGACAAAATTTCTAGTTGGTGTGTTGAATGGAAACTAGCTCTGAATGAAGAAAAATGTAAGTTAATATGGATGAGTAGGAGAAAGAAACCCAAAATGTTTGGATACAGCATTGGCAGTATCCTGCCTGACACAGTCATGTTGTTTAAATATCTGGGCATAATGTTGCACACCCCCCTCCCATGAACCATGGACCTTGCCGTTGGTGGGGAGGCTTGCGCGCCTCAGCGATACAGATAGCCGTACCGTAGGTACAACCACAACGGAGGGGTATCTGTTGAGAGGCCAGACAAACGTGTGGTTCCTGAAGAGGGGCAGCAGCCTTTTCAGTAGTTGCAAGGGCAACAGTCTGGATGATTGACTGATCTGGCCTTGTAACAATAACCAAAACGGCCTTGCTGTGCTGGTACTGCGAACGGCTGAAAGCAAGGGGAAACTACGGCCGTAATTTTTCCCGAGGGCATGCAGCTTTACTGTATGATTAAATGATGATGTCGTTCTCTTGGGTAAAATATTCCGGAGGTAAAATAGTCCCCCATTCAGATCTCCAGGCGGGGACTACTCAAAAGGATGTCGTTATCAGGAGAAAGAAAACTGGCATTCTATGGATCGGAGTGTGGAATGTCAGGTCCCTTAATCGGGCAGGTAGGTTAGAAAATTTGAAAAGGGAAATGGATAGGTTAAAGTTAGATATAGTGGGAATTAGTGAAGTTCGGTGGCAGGAGGAACAAGACTTCTGGTCAGGTGACTACAGGGTTATAAACACAAAGTCAAATAGGGGTAATGCAGGAGTAGGTTTAATAATGAATAGGAAAATAGGAACGCGGGTAAGCTACTACAAGCAGCTTAGTGAACGCATTATTGTGGCCAAGATAGATACGAAGCCCACACCTACTACAGTAGTACAAGTTTATATGCCAACTAGCTCTGCAGATGACGAAGAAATTGAAGAAATGTATGATGAAATAAAAGAAATTATTCAGATAGTGAAGGGAGACGAAAATTTAATAGTCATGGGTGACTGGAATTCGAGTGTAGGAAAAGGGAGAGAAGGAAACGTAGTAGGTGAATATGGATTGGGGCTAAGAAATGAAAGAGGAAGCCGCCTGATAGAATTTTGCACAGAGCACAACTTAATCATAGCTAACACTTGGTTTAAGAATCATGATAGAAGGTTGTATACATGGAAGAACCCTGGAGATACTAAAAGGTATCAGATAGATTATATAATGGTAAGACAGAGATTTAGGAACCAGGTTTTAAATTGTAAGACATTTCCAGGGGCAGATGTGGACTCTGACCACAATCTATTGGTTATGACCTGTAGATTAAAACTGAAGAAACTGCAAAAAGGTGGGAATTTAAGGAGATGGGACCTGGATAAACTGAAAGAACCAGAGGTTGTACAGAGTCTCAGGGAGAGCATAAGGGAACAATTGACAGGAATGGGGGATAGAAATACAGTAGAAGAAGAATGGGTAGCTTTGAGGGATGAAGTAGTGAAGGCAGCAGAGGATCAAGTAGGTAAAAAGACGAGGGCTAGTAAAAATCCTTGGGTAACAGAAGAAATATTGAATTTAATTGATGAAAGGAGAAAATATAAAAATGCTGTAAATGAAGCAGGCAAAAAGGAATACAAACGTCTCAAAAATGAGATCAACAGGAAGTGCAAAATGGCTAAGCAGGGATGGCTAGAGGACAAATGTAAGGATTTAGAGGTTTATCTCACTAGGGATAAGATAGATACTGCCTACAGGAAAATTAAAGAGACCTTTGGAGATAAGAGAACCACTTGTATGAACATCAAGAGCTCAGATGGAAACCCAGTTCTAAGCAAAGAAGGTAAAGCAGAAAGGTGGAAGGAGTATATAGAGGGTCTATACAAGGGCGATGTACTTGAGGACAATATTATGGAAATGGTAGAGGATGTAGATGAAGATGAAATGGGAGATACGATACTGCGTGAAGAGTTTGACAGAGCACTGAAAGACCTAAGTCGAAACAAGGCCCCCGGAGTAGACAACATTCCATTGGAACTACTGACGGCTTTGGGAGAGCCAGTCCTGACAAAACTCTACCATCTGGTGAGCAAGATGTATGAAACAGGTGAAATACCCTCAGACTTCAAGAAGAATATAATAATTCCAATCCCAAAGAAAGCAGGTGTTGACAGATGTGAGAATTACCGAACAATCAGCTTAATAAGCCACAGCTGCAAAATACTAACACGAATTCTTTACAGACGAATGGAAAAACTAGTAGAAGCCGACCTCGGGGAAGATCAGTTTGGATTCCGTAGAAATACTGGAACACGTGAGGCAATACTGACCTTACGACTTATCTTAGAAGAAAGATTAAGGAAAGGCAAACCTATGTTTCTAGCATTTGTAGACTTAGAGAAAGCTTTTGACAATGTTGACTGCAATACTCTCTTTCAAATTCTAAAGGTGGCAGGGGTAAAATACAGGGAGCGAAAGGCTATTTACAATTTGTACAGAAACCAGATGGCAGTTATAAGAGTCGAGGGACATGAAAGGGAAGCAGTGGTTGGGAAGGGAGTAAGACAGGGTTGTAGCCTCTCCCCGATGTTATTCAATCTGTATATTGAGCAAGCAGTAAAGGAAACAAAAGAAAAATTCGGAGTAGGTATTAAAATCCATGGAGAAGAAATAAAAACTTTGAGGTTCGCCGATGACATTGTAATTCTGTCAGAGACAGCAAAGGACTTGGAAGAGCAGTTGAACGGAATGGATGGTGTCTTGAAGGGAGGATATAAGATGAACATCAACAAAAGCAAAACGAGGATAATGGAATGTAGTCGAATTAAGTCGGGTGATGTTGAGGGTATTAGATTAGGAAATGAGACACTTAAAGTAGTAAAGGAGTTTTGCTATTTGGGGAGCAAAATAACTGATGATGGTCGAAGTAGAGAGGATATAAAATGTAGACTGGCAATGGCAAGGAAAGCGTTTCTGAAGAAGAGAAATTTGTTAACATCGAGTATAGATTTAAGTGTCAGGAAGTCTTTTCTGAAAGTATTTGTATGGAGTGTAGCCATGTATGGAAGTGAAACATGGACGATAAATAGTTTGGACAAGAAGAGAATAGAAGCTTTTGAAATGTGGTGCTACAGAAGAATGCTGAAGATTAGATGGGTAGATCACATAACTAATGAGGAGGTACTGAATAGGATTGGGGAGAAGAGGAGTTTGTGGCACAACTTGACCAGAAGAAGGGATCGGTTGGTAGGACATGTTCTGAGGCATCAAGGGATCACCAATTTAGTATTGGAGGGCAGCGTGGAGGGTAAAAATCGTAGGGGGAGACCAAGAGATGCATACACTAAGCAGATTCAGAAGGATGTAGGTTGCAGTAGGTACTGGGAGATGAAGAAGCTTGCACAGGATAGAGTAGCATGGAGAGCTGCATCAAACCAGTCTCAGGACTGAAGACCACAACAACAACAATGTTGCACAGCAAGTGAGGGTTGTGGTATGGAAGGAGAAAGGTTACCTTTGGTTTATTGGAAGCATTTGAGGGAAGTGTGCTTCATCTGTGAAGGACACCACATACAGGATGCTACTGCGACCTGTTCTTGAGTATTGCTCAAGTATCAGGTCGGATTAAAGGAAGACATCGAAGAAATTCAGAGGCAGACTCCAGATTTGTTACCAGCAGGTCTGAACAACATACAAATGTTATGGAGAAGCTTAGGGAACTCAAATGGAAATCCCTGGAGGAAAGGTGACGTTCTGTTGGAGGAACACTGCTGAGAAAATTTAGAGAACTGGCATCTTAATCTGACTGCAGAACGATTCTAACCTCTCCACGATACATAGTGCATAAAGACCACAAAGATAAGATATGAGGAATTAGGGTTCATACACAGGCATACATACAGTCATTTTTCCCTCGCTCTATTTGCAAGTGGAACAGGGAAGGAAATGATTAGATTGGTATAGGTAACCCACCGTCACGCACCGTACAGTCGCTTGTGGAGTATCGATGTATATGTAGATGTAAATCGATCAAAGACTATCCCTCTGAAAGCTGCACTGGTAAGGAGAAAAAATGTTCTGAGATTCAAGAACAGAACAAAGCCAACAAGTCACCATCCGTACATTCACCTAGTGTACAGAAACTATCCAGGATCATATTACTTAATTTGGATACTGTACTTATATATTTTTACATTATGCGTATTCCTTTGTACAGCTGTTTCATAATTTTAAAGGTTTTTTCACAAATACATGGCAATGAAATTTTTTTTTGAGACTTCACTACAAACATAGTTCTTTTTTGTTTTCATTTCTGACAGAAAATTGGCAAAGCAAATACTCTGGAAATGCTGTGTTTGTCAGCCAGTATTAGTATATAATTCAATCTTGACAGGATGCATACAACAGTTGGAACAACAATAAGACAACTAAAAAAGATTCCTGACAGTGAGGTAAGAGATAGCCAAATTCATCACAAGGCCCAAAAGGAAATAAAAGATAAACTATTTGAAATCAGGAAAGATTTCAAAATAAACAACACATGAAATTCCTCCAAGAACTTAAAAAAATGCTCACATATCAATCACAAAGTCTCTACTTCAAGAAAGAAACTGGGCAACTGGCTCTGAATAATAGAGAAAACTGCCAGCAACTTGCCAAATTGCCAGATGGAGAAATCTCCAGACAGTTCAAAAGACACAAAATAATAAAGCAACAGGGAAAGGTGAAATCATGGTAAAATCCTCGAATCAGTAGGTTAAAACACCATAAAAGAAATCACCAAAATCACGTATGACGTTTGGCAAACAGAAAAAATTCGAGAACACTGGAAAAATTCATTACCTATTACACAAGAAGAGAGGCAGAAAGGTGTAAATAACTACAGGTGAACCTCGTTACTACCAGTTTCATACAAAATTCTATTTCAGTGTTTTCTCAACACAGCACCAAAAAGAGCTTGAATCAAAAATTGGAGGACCAAAGGCAGGATTCAGCCCAGGCCGCACTTGTTCATAGCAAATCTTGAACCTAAAGCTTATCCTAAGGCATCATAGAATTTGTAGCAAAAATTTAGTCTGCACATTTGTTAATGTCAAAAAAGCCTATGACACAGCTGACCATGAACCACTCTTCCAAAAATTAAAAGAACTAGGTCTCAGTCTGAAAACACTTGCAATCATAAAACAGACGCTGACCGATACAAATCCCAAGGTTAAATTCTAGAGGAACTCTCAGATGCCTTTGGAATCAAAATGGGAGCAAAACAAGGTTAGGGGTGTCTCCATTAATTTTCAACTGTATCCTTGAGACAGTGAAAGAAGATTGCTGCCAATAGTAATCAGTAAACAAAATTGAGCAACTTATCACTTTTGGTCGAGGAAAGTTATATATAGACTGCCTAGCATCTGTAAACAATATAACAATATTAAATCGGATTAGATTAGATTCAGTTTTTGTTCCATAGACCCAAAAACTGAGATGATTCTCGTGGGTGTGGAACATGTCAGAAAGTATGACATAAAAACATAAAACATTTGAATATAATACTTAATACCCTGATCATTTGTCAGGAGATGGTCAAAAATAAGCTAATACAATGCAGCTAAGATTTACAGAATCAACACATAGTCAGAATGAAACACTGTTATCCACTATTAATAAATTTATCATATGCAAATTACCTAATCTTGACTGTTGTGACGAAGTGTTGTCAAAACTGAAATCTAACAGATATTTTCACTTTAGCTGATTTAAAAGTCTCTGTTAAGATATTCATCTATGGAGTAGAAGAAATTGCCTATCAAAAAGTCTTACAAACTTTGTTTAAACCAAGCTTTATCTGAAACCAAGTTTTTAATGGTTGCTGACAATTTATTAAAAATGTGTGTTCCTGAATATTGGACGCCTTTTGGACCAAGGCAAGTGATTTTAGACCTTTATGTAGATTCTTCTTGTTCCTAGTATTGATACTGTGTACTGAGTTATTGGTTGGAAATATAGATGTATTACTTACAACACATTTCATTAAATATACTGAGAAGCAATGGTTAGAATACAAAGTTCTTTGAACAGGTTTCTACAAGATGTTCTTGAATTTACACCACAAATGATTCTTATCACACACTTTTGCATCCTAAAAACTTTTGCTCAGTTTGATGAGTTGCCCCAGAATATGATCCCAAACGACATAATAGAATGAAAGTAAGCAAAGTATGCAAGTTCTTTTTATATTTATATCTCCTACATCTGACATCATTCTCACTGCAAATACAGACTTGTTTAGGTGCTCAAGCAATTCTGTGGTACGCCCTTCACAACTGAATTTATTGTCGAGTTGTAATTCCAGAAATTTAACACTGTCAAGCTCTTCGATCTGCATGTCTTCATGCATTATACTCATGCTGGAAGGACTTCTCTTACAGGTTCTGAACTGCATATAGTAGATCTTCTCAAAGTTTAATGACAAATAATTAGCTTTAAACCACTTATTAATGTCAGCGAAAATTTGATTAGCAGCTATTTCTAAATCTGTACTTGACTTTCTAGTTATTGCAATGTTTGCATCATCTGCAAACAAAACAAACTTAGCATCTGGCAATGTAACAGATGAGAGGTCATTAATATACACAACAAAAAGCAATGGACCCAAAATGGAACCTTGAGGAACACCACATGTAATTAATTCCCAGTCAGATGAAGACTGACTGCTTACTTCACAGGTATTTCGCAACGACACCCTTTGTTTCCTGTTAGATAAGACTCAAACGATTTTGCAGCATTGCCGGTGACTCCATAATATTCTAATTTACTTAGGAGAATGCTGTGGTTCACACAGTCAAAGGCTTCTGACAGGTCACAGAAAATGCCAGTAGCTTGTAATTTATTATCTAATGAATTAAGTGCATTCTCACTGTAAGTGTAAATAGCTTTCTCTATATCAGAACCTTTCAAAAATCCAAACTGTGACTTGGACAATATATCATTTGTAGTCAGATGGTTAGGGAGACACTTGAACACAACCTTTTCAAATATTATTGAGAAAGCCGGCAAAAGTGAATTTGGTGGTATTTTTTTATCCCCCTTCTTGCAAAGAGTCTTAACTTCAGAATATTTTAGCCAGTCTGGAAATGTTCCTCTGATAAGAGATTGATTACACAAGTAACTTAAGATAGAACTTAACTCGCATGAGCACTATTTGAGTAACTTTGTTGATATGTTATCATACCCACTGGAATACTTAGATTTTAAGGATTTTATGATGAATGCTACTTCTTTGGGAGATGTGTCATTTTCATTTTACTGAAGTTATTTTTACAGACTGGTCTCAGATACTCAATTGCACTGTTCACCCAACCTGATAACCCCAAGCTGCCAGTAACAGAAATGAAGTAAATGATAATTAATTGAAATCCTCAGCTGCCGACTGGTGTTGTTGATGCACCTCGATGGGGACAGCTGAAAATGTGTGCCCCAACCAGGACTTGAACCTGGAATCTCCTGCTTACATGGTAGACACACTATCCGTCTGAGCCACCGAGGACACAGACGAATAGCGCAACTGCAGGGACTTATCCCTTGCACGCTTCCCGTGAGATCCACATTCCCAACTGTCCACAATCTACATAAATAATGTTCCTAATAGATATTTGTCCATCCACTGATTACTCGCACACACTACGGTGATGATTCCTGTAAGAGTTTGGGCAACCTGTGTGCATTCGCACAGACAAAGGTCAATGGCTGGGTAGCCATTTAACTATATATGAAGATAGTAACTGTTCTGGAAAGAACAGGTACCATTGATGACCGTGCAGCTTCTGTAGAATAAATGATAATTAAGTGAAATCCTCAGCTGCCGAGTAGTGTTGTTGATATACGTCGATGGCTACCCGGCCATTGACCTTCGTCTGTGCGAATGCACACAGGTTGCCCAAACTCTTACGGGAATCGTCATCTTATTGTGCGCGAGTAATGAGTGGATGGGCAAGTATCTATTAGGAACATTATGTATGTAGACTGTGGACATTTGGGAATGTGGGTCTCACAGGAAGTGTGCAAGGGATAAGTCCCTGCAGTCGCGCTATTTGTCTGTGTCCTCGGGAGCTCAGATGGATAGTGTGTCTGCCATGTAAGCAGGAGATCCCGGGTTCGAGTCCCAGTTGTGGCACACATTTTCAGCTGTACCCATCAAGGTATATCAACACCACCAGTTGGCAGCTGAGGGTTTCAATTAATGATCATTTATTCTAGAGAAGCTGCACGGTAATCAATGGTATCTGTTCTTTTGCAACACTAACTGTACTTGTTACCTAAGTTTCATTTATTTTTAGAGCTATCTGTTCCTCTTCCTTTTTGACCCCACCTGTCTCTTGTCTTCACAATATCCCATACACAGTTTTTATTTTGTTACCTGATGTAATTATCTTTTCCTCATAATAAATCTGCTTCGATTTCTGGATTACTTGCTTCAATATTTTGCAGTATTCTTTGTAATACATTACAATTTTAACCTCAGAGCTGTTCCTAGATAGTAGATAAGAGTCTCCTTTTTGTCCCACATGATATCTTTATTCATTGTGTAATCCATGGTTTATTTTTTGACTTGTGTGTGAGTTGAGTTACCTTTAGGGGAAAACAATTCTCAAAAGAGGAGGCAACTTTATTAATGAATGCTCTGTATTTTCTATTTGAGTCAGATGTATTGTAAATAACTATCCAATCCATGTCTTTGAGCAATTTCCTGAATTTCTCAATTTTTGACTTATTTATTACCCTCATGTACTCAGATTTAATAGATTTTTTATCCTGACAAGTTTCAACATTTAATGCAAGATGCTGCATGTCATGATCAGATAGCCCATTTGCTATTGGTTTTGTGATATGATTTTTTTCCATAGATTTGTCTACAAAGATATTATCAATAGCAGTCCCAGAGCATTTACATATCCTAGTAGCAAAGTTCACAGTAGGAACTAAATTGAATGATGGTGTTACTGACTGCAATAATTGTTCACTGACAGAGCTTTTCCATAAATCCACATTAAAATCTCCAGCAACCACTGTTTCCTTGTGTTTTGCTATGAGGTGGGACAGCAGAGCTTCCACAATTTTTATGAAGAGGTTAAAATTTCCTGAAGGAGATTTGTATATACATACTATTATAAAGGACTTATTATGAAATACTACTTCTGTTGCACAAGCTTCTAAGTGCTGCTCTGAGCAAAATTTATTAATATCAATATTCTTGAAATCAAAACAGTTTCTGACAAATATGGCAACTCCTCCTTTCTCCATTTCCTCTACAGAAATAATAAGCTAACATGAATCCTGTAACATTTAACGTATCTATTGTCATGCTTCTTCAACCTAAAATAAGACTGCGGTATCGATAGCTACGATGTCACAGAATATTAAAGTCATTCAGTTGGCACTACTACGAGACACTGATGACAGCGCCCTCTAGCAGGTGCTGTTGAGACCTACGAGCCCCGCTGCAGATTCACCCCATTTCATCGAGAGCAGACGGCCGGGACACTTTGCTTCAGCTTCGCACCTCAGGGCAAAGTTATGTATTACTCTTGTTGCTAAAGTAAAGGTGATTTTAATTCACACTGCAGAACCAAGAGATTTTCACCTTTTCCTGCTCCTACCAACACGCTGCCTTCCAGGTGAGATACAAAAATTGGCAATGAGGACTCCCCTTTCCCTTCCTATAATTTCCTTTCTTTGCTCAGTACTGCTTTCTTTTCGTGCTAGCTTCAGTATAACAGGCTTCGCTGTCTGATCTTGTACGTATTCAGGCTCAGCAAATGATGCAGCTGCTTGCTGCCATAAATGGACTGGTCACACTACAAACTGCAGCTACTTTGGCGCCTCTGATGCCACCAACTGTACCGACGTCGTTGCCGACAGCGCCGCCATTTCGTGCCTTCACTCTTGGTGTTGAACGCTGGCCAGACTACATCGCCCAGCTCGAGGCACACTTCGCAGCATACAACATACCAGGTACAGAGCGGCTTGCCTTTTTCATTGCCAACACGGGTGTTGTGTTATACCATGTGCTCGTGAAATTGTTTCCCACCATCCGCCCAGAAACTAAAACGTAAGACGAAGTGATTGATGCTTTGAACTCCCACTTCTGTGACAGTGTAAATGTGGTAGCTGCATGCTACAAATTCTTTCGCTTTCAGTGTGGCCCTTCTCAGTCGAATAAATCTTGGTTAGCAGACCTTCGGGGACTTACTTCTGATTGTGACTTTAATTGCTCATGTGGATGCTCATATGCAGATATAATGATTAAGAGACCCTATTGCGCAAAATGCAGCAGATCACCGCATCCGAGAGCAAATCCTCAAGTTTAAAAACCCGTTTTGCAGGAAGTAGTGGGCTTGCTAGACAGACAAAATACATTAGACATGGCTACTTCTGCGTTCAACATGACACCGGGTGTGTGTACTGTTAGTGCGGCACAACACGGGCCCTCCCGACCTCCAGCCCAGCCAGATACGACGTGCCACTCGCGCGCACGTATACATAGTTCAAACCAGGCACCCACTAAGAAACTGAAATCATGTCCGAACTGCTATCGTGCTCACCCACGGGACAGTGCCCATCCTGTCAAGCACAGTGTTATTTTTGTAATAAGAAAGGACATGTGCAAGCTGTGTGCAGTAAGAGAAACTCTAATTCCGAGCTTGTCTCCCGTTCACGTGACTCGCGTGGGGATCACCACAACGGAATCCGTCGTAATTAGGATTCACATCGGCCTATGGGCGTAATGCCATTTATTCAAAGCCTTCTGCTTCACGTGCTTAGACAGCTTGTCGTGTGAATCAAGTTTTGCCCGACACTTCCTCTCGCATTCAGTGTGATGCAAGGAAACTTTTTGTGACTTTGAACATTTGTGGACATTCTGTTTGCTTGCAGCTGGACACTGGTGCATCAGTTTCTTTACTCACTAAATCAATGTATGACTTGCTTGGTTTGCCCCCACTTCGTCGTTCGCATTCCACACTGACTGCATTTACTGGACAGGAAACCTCAGTGCTCAGCGTATGTAGTTTGCAAGCCACGTATGGTACAACGACCCGTACAGTGTCTTTCCATGTGCCCCGCTCTAGTGATGCTACAAACATTTTTGGCATGGACGCATTTGAACTTTTCGGCCTCGCAATTCAGGACACTGTACTTGCATCACTGCTAGTGACCATGCAGACAGCGTTGCTGCACTATGCGAAGATTTTGCTGAACTCTTTTCTGATGGCCTTGGTTGTGCCACAGACATTGCAGTACATGTTATAGTTAAAGACAATGCCATGCCTATTTTCCAGCGCGCACGCCTGGTACCGCACGCACTGTGCGATGCCGTAGCTGCTGAACTTACGCATTTGCAAGATAGTGGTGTAATTGAACCTGTTTCAGCTTCGCCATGGGCTTCGCCTATACTGTGTGTGAAAAAACCAAATGGTCGGCTCCATATTTGTGCTGACTTTAAGTCTACAGTAAATCCCCAGACAGTGGTAGCTATGTTTCCCTTACCGCGTCCTGAAGACATTTTTGATAAGCTTGGTGCGGGAAAATTATTTTCCACGATTGACTTGCGGGACGCATACTTTCAGATTCCGCTCGATGAACAGTCACAGCCCTATTTTGTGATCAACACCCACCTTGGCTTTTTCAAGTTTCACCGCCTTCCATTCGGTTGTGCTTCAGCTCCTGCTATTTTTCAGTCTTACTTGCAGCAGTTGTGTGCCACTGTCCCTGGTTGTTCCAATTATCTGGACGATATAGTCGTATCAGGTCGCACCCCTGACGAACATTTGCAGAATTTGCATGCCTTATCTAGTGTACTTTTGCAGGCAGGACTAAAATGTAACAGAGACAAGTGCAAATTTTTTCAAACTGACATTCAGTATTTAGGACATATGATTAAAGGACAGGGTATCCACCCCTCGCCGTCACATCTCAGTGCAATTAGAGACTTGCCAGCACCCAGGAACTTGAAAGAACTTCAGTCTGTGTTGGGCAAAATTACATATTATATGTGGTTTCAACCAAATGCAGTGCCTTTGCATCCCCTTTGGCGTAAGAATGTTCCTTTTGTTTGGTCTTCAGAATGTGACGCTGCTTTCCACAAGCTCAAATCTGCTTTGTTGAGTGATCACTGTTTGATTCCTTTCGATCCCTCCAAACCAGTTCTTTTGGCTGTCGATGCATCTTCGCACGGCATAGGATCGGAGCGGTTCTCTCACACTGCATTAATTCTGTCGATCGCCCAATTCCTTTTGTGTCTAAGTTGCTCAATTCTGCTCAGCAAAACTATTCTCAAATCGTAAGTTCTATTTGGTCACCGACCATAAGCCTTTGATGTCATTGTTCCATCTGTCAAAGCCAGTTCCGGCCTGTACTGCACAAAAGTTGCAACATTGGTCTTTGTTTTTGTCTAACTAAAATTACGAAATTTAGTTTCGGCCTACGGCCCAGCATGGCAATGCTGATGCTTTGTCTCGTCTGCCTATCAGTCCTGACGAAGTGTTTGATTCTTCTGAATTGTCATGCATGTTTATTGATTCACAAGGTAAGGAATTAACTGAGGGCTTTCCGGTGGATTTTTGTTGCATTGCTTCCGCGACAGCCGCCGATGCTTCTCTGCAGATTCTTCTGCAGTCTATTCATACTCAAAGCCTCCATCTGCTACCCAGATTTGTGATTAACTTGTTTGACGTTACTTTGTGCAACATCACAACTTGTCGGTACACCACAGTGTTATCTTGTTACAAACTGACAATGATCAGTCTCGTGTGGTTGTACCTCATTTGTTGCAGTCGGAAATCCTCAGATTGCTGCAAGATGGTCATTGTGGTATAGTGCGGACGAAGCAATTAGCGCGTCGTCACTGCACTTGGGTCGGCACTGATAAACATATTGAGAATTTGCTTGCTAACTGTTGCTCTTGCACGGAGCATCTATCTGCTCCCCCGCCAGCGCTTCTTTGCGTGGCCGACTCCTACGGCGCCTTGGCAGTGCGTTCATATTGATTTTGTGGATCCTTTCTGGGACACCCGCTGGCTGATAGTTATTGATGCGTACAACATCTTTACTTTTGCTGTCCCTATGTCTTCTACTACATCTACAAGCACTATTCAGGCTTTGCCGTCTATTTTTTGCATTGAGGGCCTTCCTGAAGTTATTGTCTCTGACAATGGCCCCAATTCGTGTCCTCACAGTTTGAAGCATTCTGTCCTGCTAATGGCATTGGCATCTGACCTCAGCCCCATTCCACCCCGAGTCAAACAGCGAGGCTCAACGCTTTGTGCGTACGTTTAAGTCGCACATGAGCAAGTTGCATGCCACACACTCTCGTGAGCACGCGCTCTGGACTTTCCTTGCTTCCTGTCACTCTAAGCCGCACGGCACCCGTTCCCCAGCAGAATTGCTCCGTGGGCGCGCCCATCGGTCGCTCCTGCAGCTATTGCACCCGCCGCCGCATGGTCCTGCTGCTTCGCCTCATTCGGTATGGTGCCGCATTATTTGGTGCTATATCGCATTTTCTCTCGCAGACAGCGCTGGGAGCAGGGGCGCATTCTGCTCCGGCTTGGCCGCACCTTGTTTGTCATTTCTGACCCCTCCGGTACTTTCAAGTGACACCAAAACCAGATTCGGTTGTGCCGTCCTCGGTTTTCTGCCATTGGTTTTTTGTCCGGCAGAATTAGAGGCTTCACGACTTCCACCGCCTCAGCCCCCGACTCCATCGACGGCACCTCCGTGGACGCGCCTGCCGTCATTGCCGCTGCCGGTCCGGTCGCGTGCACGGGACGGGCACCTCTCGCCGCCGCCGCAACCGACGGACACTGAGGCTGCCGCCGCTGCCGCCACCGTTGCCATGGAGGTCGTTGCTCCGTCTCCTCATCCGAGCAGTGCGCGGCCCGGGCAGGTTTTCCACAGAGTGTTTTCCTTGCCCCCTCACGATCAATTAGGGGTCGTGGGTGGACAGCGCACCCCGGCAGTTCCACTGTCCGCCCCCTCAGCTGCGCCGACCCTGGGTCCCTCCACCCACCGTCAGAAGCCCTACTCAATGACGGTGCGTCGTTTCAGGGGGGAGGGATGTGGTACGTGGTATCGATAGATAAGATGCCACCGCTTACGTTCAAATACTTAAGTTGGCACTACGACCGACACCGATGATAGCGCCCTCTAGCAGGCACTGTGCAGATCCACAAGCTCCGCTGCAGATTCTGCCCATTTGATCAAGAGCAGACAGCCGGGACACTTAGCTTCAGAGACTGTGCTCATCTGTACAAGTTATGTATGCCTCTGTATACATTTATTCAGGCATGAGTAAACCACTTTTACTTACGTGCAGTACTGACGTATTTTTCCTGCTCCTGCTCCTACCCACGCGCCGCCTTCCAGGCGGGATACAAATAAGACTGAACTTAGGAAAGAAATTACAGATAAAGTCAGTATCAAGATATCGTTTGAAAAGACAGATTACATGACCTGCAACAAATGAGCACCAAAATTCAAGGATGGGAAATAAGACAAAATAAAACAAGGTCTGGACTTTAAATATCTCAGTGAAACCAATCAATAAAATGGAACTGATACAAAAGCAAACCAAATCAGATGTCAAAAGATGGAAATGCCATACAGACTTACCCAAAATATCTACAGCAAGAATTGCATTTCCAAGCACACAACCCTAAGACATTAGACTACAGTAATTAGAAACACTAATTTGGAACAGGAAGGCAGACATTGAAAACACTGAGAAATAGGAACAAAACATATGAAAAATTCTAGGCTCGTAACTTGTAGATGAACAGTACTGAGTCAGAAACAATCAGGAAAACAAATAATATGCAAATATCCATAGTGACACTAGAAAATACAGGCTAAGATTATATAGCCACATTAAAAGAATTAATCCAGACAGACTTACAAAACAAATGGCATTTTTTTTCACAGCAGAGGCAAAACCAAAACAGTCACAATGAAATGGTATGAAGAAACAAAGCAGCCTTGGTTGCAGTGTTAAAATTTTTTATTATTTTCCAATTGTGTGTTTCACCTTTATTTAGGAATCTTTGAACTGGCCTACGAAAAAAATAAAAAAATTCATATCAGTGGCATGACTCCTTTTAGTCAGACTAGATTACCAAGAAAATATTAAACAACTTACCGATATTTGGTAGCCTTGGGTACATGGGAGACTGAGCATAAAACATCGCAGCAGGTAAATGCCTTTTGTCAAAGCTTTAAAAACACTGTGCAGTGTCCTAAAAATAAAATAGAATATAACAAAAGATAACTGAACAGGTTTTTTTTTAAGTAACCTGCTTTGTCCCTAAATTGACAACCGACACTACAATAAGAAGGTAGAGCAGATTACCTTATCACAGCATTTGGTGCAGTCCAATGCAAACCACACAGAATCAGGCCTAGAGTGAAGGGGAGAGGCAGTAGGGGCGCACATTGCGGTTTTCAGGAGATTTGGGTATGCACAATGTTGTTGGCTATAGTATTACTCTAGACACTCAAAATTGGTATTCAAGGATCCCCTATGTATTTTGTGCCTTCCCATTATAGCAATGTATTTTTTATGTACTTTAGTTTTTTATTTTTATTTGCCCTGATTATTCTGGCTGTTAATGTAAAGATTTTATCAGCAATTTTTAGAACACAAGTCATCCACAATAGCTGTCATGGTTTGTTGTTATGACAAGATTTAGCAATTTAGTACTGTTACACAGTTCACAGCCTGCAGGCACCAACTACCGAGAGTTGTGTGCACTAGTCTTAGAGGCCTTGGATGTTTTCATGTCCAGCATGATGTGTGCAACCAGCATATTTATGATGTAAAAGCTTTACTGTAGGCCTTGTCCTGTTTGGTTTGCATTGGGCTGTGCCACACGCCACAATAACGTCATCTGCTGTTTCCTTCTTATTTACAGTGTTGGTCGTCAATTTAGGGACAAAGGATATTTTTTTTTTAAATACCTTTCAGTTATCTGTTTTATTGTATTTTACTGACATCATGCACAGCTCTTACAGCTTTTACAAGTGGCGTTTACATGCTGGGATATTTTATGCGCGGTATCCCAAGTACCTATCACTACAAAATATCACTAAGCTCTTTAATATTTTCTTGCTAATCCAGTATCAATAAAAGGAAAAAAGGAAATGCAGTCCCATACTTCTTTACAGAGCGTAGGGGAAACGTCGCGGGAGACCCACGCTGCCTTACTAGGCAAGGTCCTAGTGGAGGTGGTTTGCCATTGCCTTCCTCCGAATCAATAAAAGGAAGCATGCCACTAAAATAAAACTTTGTATTTCTTCCATAGGTCAATCCCAAGATGCCTAAATAAAGGTGAAATGAGTCATAAACAAATAATAAAAAGTGTTGACACTGCAACCAAGACTACTTGGTTCTTCATATCAATCATACTGGTTACTGTACCAAGCCCACTACGACCTACTGATATTAAATGGATTGGCAAGATCTGATATGATCTGATCTGAAATTGGTAGGAGTCCTTTCAGAAAATGTCCAAAACCACGAAATCTTCAGGTCCAAAACTCACAAATGGCGAACTGACCAAGAGAAAAAATGAAGGAGACTGGAACAACATGGTCTGAAGAGAAGAAGGCAGCCTACAGGAAGAGATTGAAAGTAATATGGGCACAAAAGAAGGCAAATGCCCACTTCTAAATACTTTGCAAAGTCTTAATTAGCTTATTTGCAAATAATAAATTTTCAATGCCTTTATTTTCTTCTTTCCTTCCTTTCTTCCAAATCCAATTTTTAGACAGCTTCCACTCACTTCTCTCACTTTCCTCTTATTTTAGTATTATCCAAACTTAGAACTAACAACAATCTTATAAGTATAGCATAAATTCTAACTATTTGATCTATAGGTCGATATTGTAAGTCTACATCTGTATGATTCTGAAGTATAGTAGATGGCGATACAGCTGTAATCCAGCATACAACACGATACACCTTTTAATATTATATTATTTTCTGATATTGGTGATGTGTATTTATTTCAGTATAAGGTTATTGGTTTATTTTTATAAATGTAAAACGTTTCACACTCTATGAGTTGTTGACATAAAGCTTTTGTATCTTTGGTTTACGTTTTTCTCTGGTGAGGAGCTGAATGTGAGGTGTGATGGAGGAATGTCAAAATGTGACTCATCTCTGCTGTACCCTTGTGGGTTATAATGTTAATAGTTCATCAAGTGTGGAAAAGTAGCTTTATGTTCCTTTTAAAAGAAATTACTTTTAACGCCTGTTTACGCCAATTTGAGTTCAAGACTGAGTGAACAAGTTACGCTATAATACTGACAGCAAGAGGAAGATTAACACATCATTCTTAAACACTTTCAAAACGCAAGAAACCTCTCGGTAAAATCATAACCCATTTATTTTCAGGGTAACAAGAAGAAGCAGTAACAACAGCAACAACAACAATTATGGCAATAAACAGAAAGATGAGTATTTTTTCATTTAATGACTATTCGTAACATCAAATGTTGACAAAAATAATTCTAGGATATATGTCCTGCAGTTAACCTTAATACTATGTCTGACTTATGACTTTATTTTTATTACATCAGTTAATTAACAATATTTCAACTATAGCAGGGCAGGATTCCTTTAGAATGGTGACACCACTCATCCACCAAGATCTACCTCTATGCAGTTTGTTATGCCTATCATTCAATTTAACAGTGTTTGTCAAACATGAAGCTGTAAACTATTTAAACTGCAACATTTAGGGTAATATATGCATTACTACAGGGTATAAAAAAAGGAAATAGACAATACTATGGGCTGACGCACAGCTTTGTCCCCCAAAAAGCAAGCAAATATAGTTGCAAGTATTGATATACAAATCCAATAAATGGCCCAGCAGCAATAAGTATGTTATCCAGTGCTGGTTGTGGAGACAGGTTAGTGTTTTATTTTGAAACACTGCCTTCTCAATAAAGCCAGCACATGGACTTTTTTTATTTTCAATATTTTGCAAACTAGCTACAGTGTGCAAGTAGTCCACTAATTAGCATTAATACTCACTTTGAAAAATTTTCAGGTTCTAACACTGAGCTTAAAGGTAACTTTCTTACCGACTTTCCTCATACACAAAATAAAATGCATACTTACTTACTTCGTCCTCAGAAACATCCGACTTGAGCTCAAAATATTTTGTTGTGGGTGTTATCAAGTTCAATGTAAGATAAGCTTGTACAAGTAGCCACACATGTTCCCACAGGCCTGCTTGCCTCAAGAACAATCCACAATCCAGTACCAAATCTACAAACATACAAAATACACAGAATTTTGTAAAACACTCATTTCTTTTAGACAATCCAGAGCTCTTAATTGTGTACACACAATCATAGACATACTGAATACACTCTGCCTATATTTAATGCATAGATATTTGTAACTTACAGTAGAAAGAAGTGTCAGTGTCAGTCTGACCTCTCTCTCTCTCTCTCTCTCTCTCTCTCTCTCTCTCTCTCTCTCTCTCGCTCTCTCTTTACAGAGTTGTGTTTTATGTTTCATGATCCTTTCTGGCCTAAAAACATCATGCAAATTAGTCCCACCGGTTCTAATTCTGTCACTACACCAAAGGGCAGCTGAAACTGTGACCATGAGAGGAATGTCATTTCTCCCCTCCTACTTTTGAGCTCTTTCCTCTCAGAGTGTCGCTGCTACAGTAGTTGCTGCCCAAGTAACATTGTAAAGAAAAACTGATTATCAAAAACACATCTATAATTGATATATTTATGTAGTAGTACTGCAAACTGAAAATAATTCACACATCCACCAGTGGCATGACCCTTGTTCCTGCTAAAAACAGGAGGGAGAGGGGTCTCAATATTCTATGTTTTAAACTGAAGTTAAAACATTTCAGGCAGTAATGAATCATTGAAGTGGCATCTATGCAAAACACTCCTTACAAACAGCATACTGTAATTGAAATCTTTCTTGCAGAAAAAGAAAGCATGTTTAACATTCATACCAGTTTGTGTGCAGTGCGTGGTAATGATGCAGTTGATAGGAGTACTGTTAGGTTTTGGGTAAATAGAATTAAAGCCTCAGTACATCCAGAAACTGAGCTCTAAGATTAGCCATGTTTAAAATGTCCCATCACAGCCACCGTGCCTGCCATGGTGAATTCTGCAGATGCCATTACTCCTGCAAGCATGCACATTGCAACTCACAATTGGCTCTACAGCAATGGTGACCACTGGAAGTGTGTGTGCAGTGATTGAGATACTTGGATATTCAAAAGCGTACTCAGGATGCACTCCATGGATGCTGACAACAGACCCCACAAAACCATTTCATCTGGACTGTAGGAGCAATTTGAGGTCAATGGAAAAGCCTTTCTGCCAAGGACCGTTATGGGTGACGAAATCTGAGTGCATTTCTTTGAGTCAGAAAAAAAGGCAGTCACTGGACTGGCACCATCCACAAACATAAGAAATTCAAGGCAGCGCCCTCTGTAGGCAGAGTCATGATGACAGTCTTTTGGGATAGTGATGGAGTCATTACTATGAATATGTTGTCAAAAAGGTCAACCACTGATTCCATGGCATAAATGAAGACCCAGAACAAACTCAAGAACAGAGTCCAGTGTGTTTGGTCTGACAAGAATCCAAAAAAAAAATCTTGCTTCAACATGATATCATGACAAGTCTCAAAACACGGGAACACACCACTCAACTGCATTGTACATCACTGCCTCTACCAGACAGCTTCCATCTGTTTGAGCCACTTACGGATTCCCTAAGTGAGACACACTCTGAAGACGATGAAAGCATAATTCAAGTGGTGAAAACATGGCTACATGCACATGACAAGAGTTTTTATTGACAGAGAGTACATGCTCTTACACAATGCTGACATAAGGCCACATAATGTGATGAAGACTATGTAGAAAAATAATAAATACAAGAATATTATTGACAATCTCACCAAATTTCTATCTCTTATGAATAAATGTGTTGGAAGAATGAAATCATGGACTGTGAGTAGCAACGCAAGATGGGAGAAGCAATCTGTGTGGTAGGGATAAGGAAGAGACAGGGGCAGGGATAGCAGGTTAGGGTTGGGGGACGATAAAGTGCTGCTTGTGGGAGCACACAAGGACGAGGGAGAGAGGATTGGGCAACTAGGTGTAGTTAAGAGATTAGATGGGAGGGCGGGGGGGGGGGGGGGGGGGGGGGGCAATTGGGAAAGGAGGGAAGTAAGAAGATTATGGGTGTGTTGGTGAAATTGAGGGCTGTGTAGAGCCAGAACAGGAACACTGTGACCAGACTGGAGGAGGGGGTAGTGGGATGATGTATGGGACAGCTCTTGCATCTAGGTCTATTACAGGGATACGAGCCATGAGGCAAGGGGTTGGAGCAGGGGTTGTGTTTAGGGATGGACAAGTATATTTTGTAAGTTCAGTGGGCAGTGAAATACCATTGTGAGAGAGATGGGAAGGATAGTGGGTATGATATTCCCCATTTCAGAGCATAACAAAAGATAGTCAAAACCCTGCGGGAGAATATGATTCACTTGCTCCAGTCCTGGAGTGTACTAAGTCATGAGGAGAATGTTCCTCTGTGGCAGGACAATGGGACTTTCGGAGGTGGTGGGTGACAGGAGAGATAAGTCATGGGAGATCTGTTTTTGTACAAGGTTGGAAAGGTAATTACAATCTATGAGGGCGTCACTGAGACTCCTGGTACATTTTGAGAGGAACTGCTCATCACTACAGATGCAATGGCTGGAGGTGGCTAGGCTCTACGGAAGGGACTTCTTGGTATGGAATGGGTGGCAGCTGTCGAGTGAAGATATTGCCAGTGGTTGGTAGGTTTGATATGAATGGAGGTACGGATGTAGCCTTCTTTGAAGTGGAAGTCATCATTGAATAAGGTGGCTTATTGGGTTGATGAGGAACAGGTGAAGCAAATAGGGGAGAAGGTGTTGAGGTTCTGGAGGAACGTGGATAAGATGTCATCACCCTCAATTCAGATTACAAAGATGTCATCAACAAATCTGAACCATGTGAGGGGCTCAGGATTCTGGTTGGTTAGAAACGATTCCTCTAGATGCCTCATGAATAGATTGGCATAGAATGGTACCATGCATGTGCCCATTTCCATACCCCAGAGTAGTTCGTAGGTGATGCCTTCAAAGGATAAGTAATTGTGGGAGAGGATGTAGTTGGATGTAGCAACTATGATGTAGGTTGCAGGTTTGGAATCCTTCGGGCACTGGGAAAGACAGTGTTCAATAGTGGCAAGATCATGGGCATTAGGGAGTTTGTATAAAGGAAGGTGGCATCAAGAGTGACGAGCATGGCACCAAATGGTAAGGGAACAGGAAATGTCAAGAGTCAGTGGAGGAAATGGTTGGTTCTTTTATATAGGAAGGTAGGCCGTGATAATAGGCTGAAGGTGTTGGTCTATGAGAGCAGAGATTCTCTCAGTGGGGGCACAGTAAGTGATCACTATGGGGCTTCCTGGGCGGTTGGGGTTTTAGACTTTAGGAAGCATGTAGAAGTTAGGGGTGTGGGGTGTGATTGGGATGAGGAGAGAGGTGAACTCCATGGAGGGGTTCTGGGATGTGCCTAAGGACATGAGGAGAGACTAGAGATCCTGTTGGATTTCTGGAACGGGGTCACTGTAGCAGGGTTTGTAGGTGGACAACTGGCAGAGTCCTTCCACCAGGTAATCCTTGCTATTGAAAACAACAGTGGTGGAACCTTTGTCAGCAGGTAGGACCATAAGGTCAGGGTCAGTTTCCAGGTGATGGATTGCAGTTCTTCTGTGGATGGAATGTTAGGTTGCATTTTGAGGGATTTGGGGAAAGATGGTGAGCAAGGTTTGAGGTTAACAAATTCTGGAAAGGTAACAACAGGTGATTTTGGGGGCAGTGGGGGTGGATCAAGGGTGGAAGGAGGAATAAATTGAGCCAGGCAAGATTCAATGTTGGTCTTTCATTGAGTCTGATTGGTAGGGTTGGTGGTGAAAAAGTTTTTCCACTGTAGGGACCAGGAAGAGGAGAGAAAGTGTTTAACAAGTTGTTCATGACTGAATCTGGGAGTGAGGCAAAAGGTGAGGCCTTTGGAAAGGACTGATACTTCTGTGCAGCAAAAGCTTTTGGAGGAAAGGCCCATGACTGTGTTTCATGTCCATTTAGGTTCCTGATTCTGTGTGGTGGTGCGAGGGAGTTTCTGAGGGTGGGGTAAATGTAGGAGGTCTGCGAGGCAGGGTTTATCAGCTATGAGGAGATATGGAGGAGGTTTGGATGTTGTTATAGAGGTGGTGGACAATGGCAGTCCTAGGCACAACCACGATCTACTACACAGCCCTCTATTCCACTAACGCATCCACATTTTTTTACTTCTCTCCATTTTTGCTCACCGCCTCCCCCCCCCCCTGCCCTCCCCCTCCCCCCTCCCGCCCTCTGTCTAACCTCCTGATGGCACCTAGTTGCCCTACCCTCTCTCCACCTCACACTGTATGCTCCCACAAGGATGAACAGATACTTTTCATCAGATAGGGTACATACTGGATAGGTAAATACCATTCCATGTTGTCATCCCATGACACTAGGTCCAATACACCCAAGATGAGTGACCATTTAGCACTCAACAGCTGATAATAATTTTATACACAACAACAACAACAACCAATATACCACGGAGGCACAGCAGATAACAAATCCAATTGTGATCACATACACATTGTTATAATTAGATTTTAAATATTCATGAAATTCTATGTTTTCTAGATCCAAATCAATTTTAACACCATAAAGATTTCATTCTTGACACAGACATCATTTGATACAGACATACGCAATATGTAAATAACCTTACATTTCTGCTGTAATCTGTACAAAATGTTTTTAAATTATAGTGAGTGACATGAATACACATTGAAAAAAGACTACTAGATATTAAGAGGCATGTCCGGAAAGTGAGAATTGTTTCATTTTACCACCACCACAACATTACAGTTGCAGTTCTGCACATTTGCTCTTACATTTGTGGTTCATTGTCTTCTCACTAATGCCATTACAGAAATGTTGTGTTGTGTTAGCATTTGTTAGTAATAAATCAAAATGTTTAAGACAACCTCTGAGCCCACCAACTATAAAGTATGTTCTTGAATGCAAAGAATGTTAAGCCAGCTGAAATTAATTATCTGCTTGTGGAGATTTATGGTGACAATGTAATGACTAATGGAATGGTGAGAAAATGCGTGAGACAATTTAGTAATGGATAAACCAATGTTCATGATGAAGCATGGAGTAGGCGATCTTCTGTTGTTGTTTGGTTGAGAAAGTGAATGAGAAAACTTGTGAAAACAGACGGTTCACAATAAGAATGCTTTGTGATGAGTTTCCACAAATTTCAAACACTGTTTAGCTTGAAATTGTCACAAGTTGCTTAAATTTTTGGAAATTGTGTATCCACTGGAATCCAAAACAGTTTATGGATGGCCACAAAATGAAGAGACTTGGCAGTGCTTTGACATTTCTCACCCAATACAGAGACGAGGGAGATGAATTCTTAAATAGAATTGTGACCAGTGATGAAACTTGCGTTTGTCATGTCACTCTAAAATCAAAACAACACACAATCGAGTGGACACACTCACAATCCCCCCAAAACACAAATTGAAAATGATTTTGTTAGAACAAAAAATTTTGCAGAGAGTTCTTGGACAAAACAATGGTTCAAATGGCTCTGAGCACTATGCGAATTAACTTCTGAGGTCATCAGTCGCCTAGAACTTAGAACTAATTAAACCTAACTAACCTAAGGACATCACACACATCCATGACCGAGGCAGGATTCGAACCTGCGACCATAGCAGTCGCTCGGCTCCAGACTGTAGCGCCTAGAACCACACGGCCACTCCGGCCGGCCAGTTCTGGGACAGATACAGCATTCTGCATGTTGAGGTGCTTCCCTGAGGTGAAACCATCAATGTGATATGAAACACTGAAAAGACTTCAGTGCACAATTCAAAACAAGAGATGTGAAATGCTCTGTCACGGCACTGTGTTGTTTCATGACTACACATGTCCCCATTCTACTTGTGTCACTCAAGGCCTTATTCAACAATTTGCTTTGGAGCACATTGATCATCTGCTGTACAGCCCCATCCCGCACCTTGTGACTAAGTCCTCCACCAGTTGTTGTTGTTGTGGTCTTCAGTCCCGAGACTGGTTTGATGCAGCTCTCCATGCTACTCTATCCTGAGCGAGTTTCTTCATCTCCCAATACCTACTGCAACCTACATCCTTCTGAATCTGCTTAGTGTATTCATCTCTTGGTCTCCCCCTACGAATTTTACCCTCCACGCTGCCCTCCAATACTAAATTGGTGATCCCTTGATGCCTCAGAACATGTCCTACCAACCGATCCCTTCTTCTGGTCAAGTTGTGCCACAAACTTCTCTTCTCCCCTATCCTATTCAATACTTCCTCATTAGTTATGTGATCTACCCATCTAATCTTCAGCATTCTTCTGTAGCACCACATTTCAAAAGCTTCTATTCTCTTCCTGTCCAAACTATTAACCGTCCATGTTTCACTTCCATACATGGCTACACTCCATACAAATACTTTCAGAAATGACTTCCTGACACTTAAATCTATACTCGATGTTAACAAATTTCTCTTCTTCAGAAACGCTTTCCTTGCCATTGCCAGTCTACATTTTATATCCTCTCTACTTCGACCATCATCAGTTATTTTGCTCCCCAAATAGCAAAACTCCTTTACTACTTTAAGTGTCTCATTTCCTAATCTAATACCCTCAACATCACCCGACTTAATTCGACTACATTCCATTATCCTCGTTTTGCTTTTGTTGATGTTCATCTTATATCCTCCCTTCAAGACACCATCCATTCCGTTCAACTGCTCTTCCAAGTCCTTTGCTGTCTCTGACAGAATTACAATGTCATCGGCGAACCTCAAAGTTTTTATTTCTTCTCCATGGATTTTAATACCTACTCCGAATTTTTCTTTTGTTTCCTTTACTGCTTGCTCAATATACAGATTGAATAACATCGGGGAGAGGATACAACCCTGTCTTACTCCCTTCCCAACCACTGCTTCCCTTTCATGTCCCTCGACTCTTATAACTGCGGTCTGGTTTCTGTACAAATTGTAAATAGCCTTTCGCTCCCTGTATTTTACCCCTGCCACCTTTAGAATTTGAAAGAGAGTATTCCAGTCAACATTGTCAAAAGCTTTCTCTAAGTCTACAAATGCTAGAAACGTAGGTTTGCCTTTCCTTAATCTTTCTTCTAAGATAAGTCGTAAGGTCAGTATTGCCTCACGTGTTCCAGTATTTCTACGGAAGCCAAACTGATCTTCCCCGAGGTCGGCTTCTACTAGTTTTTCCATTCATCTGTAAAGAATTCGTGTTAGTATTTTGCAGCTGTGGCTTATTAAACTGATTGTTCAGTAATTTTCACATCTGTCAACACCTGCTTTCTTTGGGATTGGAATTATTATATTCTTCTTGAAGTCTGAGGGTATTTCGCCTGTTTCATACATCTTGCTCACCAGATGGTAGAGTTTTGTCAGGACTGGCTCTCCCAAGGCCGTCAGTAGTTCCAATGGAATGTTGTCTACTCCGGGGGCCTTGTTTCGACTCAGATCTTTCAGTGCTCTGTCAAACTCTTCACGCAGTATCGTATCTCCCATTTCATCTTCATCTACGTCCTCTTCCATTTCCATAATATTGTCCTCAAGTACATCGCCCTTGTATAGACCCTCTATATACTCCTTCCACCTTTCTGCTTTCCCTTCTTTGCTTAGAACTTGGTTTCCATCTGAGCTCTTGATGTTCATACAAGTGTTTCTCTTATCTCCAAAGGTCTCTTTCATTTTCCTGTAGGCAGTATCTATCTTACCCCTACTGAGATAAACCTCTACATCCTTACATTTGTCCTCTAGCCATCCCTGCTTAGCCATTTTGCACTTCCTGTCGATCTCATTTTTGAGACATTTGTATTCCTTTTTGCCTGCTTCATTTACTGCATTTTTATATTTTCTCCTTTCATCAATTAAATTCAATATTTCTTCTGTTACCCAAGGATTTTTACTAGCCCTCGTCTTTTTACCTACTTGATCCTCTGCTGCCGTCACTACTTCATCCCTCAAAGCTACCCATTCTTCTTCTACTGTATTTCTTTCCCCCATTCCTGTCAATTGTTCCCTTATGCTCTCCCTGAGACTCTGTACAACCTCTGGTTCTTTCAGTTTATCCAGGTCCCATCTCCTTAAATTCCCACCTTTTTGCAGTTTCTTCAGTTTTAATCTACAGGTCATAACCAATAGATTGTGGTCAGAGTCCACATCTGCCCCTGGAAATGTCTTACAATTTAAAACCTGGTTCCTAAATCTCTGCCTTACCATTATATAATCTATCTGATACCTTTTAGTATCTTCAGGGTTCTTCCATGTATACAACCTTCTATCATGATTCTTAAACCAAGTGTTAGCTATGATTAAGTTATGCTCCGTGCAAAATTCTACCAGGCGGCTTCCTCTTTCATTTCTTAGCCCCAATCCATATTCACCTACTACGTTTCCTTCTCTCCCTTTTCCTACACTCGAATTCCAGTCACCCATGACTATTAAATTTTCGTCTCCCTTCACTATCTGAATAATTTCTTTTATTTCATCATACATTTCTTCAATTTCTTCGTCATCTGCAGAGCTAGTTGGCATATAAACTTGTACTACTGTAGTAGGTGTGGGCTTCGTATCTATCTTGGCCACAATAATGTGTTCACTATGCTGTTTGTAGTAGCTTACCCGCATTCCTATTTTCCTATTCATTATTAAACCTACTCCTGCATTACCCCTATTTGACTTTGTGTTTATAACCCTGTAGTCACCTGACCAGAAGTCTTGTTCCTCCTGCCACCGAACTTCACTAATTCCCACTATATCTAACTTTAACCTATCCATTTCCCTTTTTAAATTTTCTAACCTACCTGCCCGATTAAGGGATCTGACATTCCACGCTCCGATCCGTAGAACGCCAGTTTTCTTTCTCCTGATAACGACATCCTCTTGAGTAGTCCCCGCCCGGAGATCCGAATGGGGGACTATTTTACCTCCGGAATATTTTACCCAAGAGGATGCCATCATCATTTAATCATACAGTAAAGCTGCATGCCCTCGGGAAAAATTACGGCCGTAGTTTCCCCTTGCTTTCAGCCGTTCGCAGTACCAGCACAGCAAGGCCGTTTTGGTATGCAAAACACATACACACATTCACACACGCATAATTC